>NW_027437034.1:0-40738 GCF_047716275.1 Strix uralensis
CTCGACTGCCCCTTGTCCCTCAACTGTCCCCAAGCCCTTGGTTGTCCCCCGCCCCTCAACTGTCCCCCAGCTCCTTGGTTGCCCCCAGACCTTCCGCTGGCCCCGGGCTAGTGGCCAACCCGTGACCCTTGCCCGTCCCTTGTCCCTCGGGTGTCCCCACGCCCTTGGCTAAGCCCCATCCCTTGATGGTCCCAAGGCCCTTGGTTGTCCCTTGTCCCTCCGCTGTCCCCATGCCCTTGACTGACCCCCGTGTCTTGACCATCCCCAGGTCCTTGGTTGCCCCCAGACCCTCAGGTGGCCCAGGGCTAGTGGCCACCCCATGGCCCTTGATGGTTCTATGGGTCTCGGTCACTTGCTGTCCCTCAACCATCCCTTGGCCCTCAACTGTCCCCACGCCCTTGGTTGACCCCAAACCATCAACTGGCCCCGGGCTGGTGGCCACCCCATGGCCCTTGATGGTCCTATGGCTCTCGGCCACCTCAACTGTCCCTTGTCCCTCAACTGTCCCCACGCCCTTGACCGCCCCCCGTGTCTCCACCGTCCCCCCACCTTTGGTTGTCCCCAGACTCTCAACCATCCCCGGGCTGGTGGCCACCCCATGGCCCTTGCCCACCCCGTGGGTCTCAACCCCAACTTGCCCCTCGTCCCCCGAGATCCGACGGCGGGTGGGGGACGTCTCGGGGGGACTCTCGGGGAGCCCCTCGGTGCTGAGCGAGCGGGCGGGGGGGTCGCGGGGCGAAGCGGCTCAGCAGGCGACTGACTCGCCCCCGGGGGGGTTCGCTCTCCCCGCAACGTTCCAGCCCCTCGGCGCTTCGGCTCAGCCCCGGGGCCAACGCCAAGGCCCCGCCATGTTGGGGGACACCCCCCCCGGCGGTGACCCCCGCTTTGGCTCGTCGCCGTTCCAACAGTTCCCGTTTCCAAGGGGGGCAACTGAGCCGCCCGGTCCCGTTGCTCCCGCTCGCGCCGTCGAGCCGCCTCCTCCTCCCGCCGGCGCCGTTCCAGGAGTTGTAATTTCCAACCCGGCACCGCCATCGCCTGCTGCGGGATGGGGCGATGTGGGGCTGGGGAATGGGGGTGGGGTGGGGGGGGATGGGGGCAATGGGGGGGAGCTACCGGGGGTGGGGGAGGAACCAAGGAGGGGGGTGAGGAACCAGGGATGGGGGTGAGGAACCAAGATGGCGGGTGGAGGAACCAAGATGGCGGGTGGAGGAACAAGATGGGGGTGGAGGAACCAGGGGTGGGGGTGAGGAACCAAGATGGGGGTGAAAGAACCAAGATGGTGGGTGGAGGAACCAAGATGGCGGGTGAAGGAACCAAGATGGGGGTGGAGGAACCAAGATGGCGGGTGAAGGAACCAAGATGGGGGTGGAGGAACCAAGATGGGGGTGGAGGAACCAAGATGGCGGGTGGAGGAACCAGGGGTGGGGGTGAGGAACCAAGATGGCGGGTGGAGGAACCAAGATGGTGGGTGGAGGAACCAAGATGGCGGGTGAAGGAACCAAGATGGGGGGTGGAGGAACCAAGATGGGGGTGGAGGAACCAGGGGTGGGGGTGAGGAACCAAGATGGGGGTGAAAGAACCAAGATGGTGGGTGGAGGAACCAAGATGGCGGGTGAAGGAACCAAGATGGGGGTGGAGGAACCAGATGGTGGGTGGGATGGTGTTGGGGGACACTGGAGTCCCCAGGGATGGGGACAGGGACACTGGAACCACTGGGGATGGGGACACCAAGGCCACCAGGGATGGGGGACAGGAGACACGGGGCCACCAGGGATAGGACAGGGGCCACCAGGGCCACCAGGGATTGGGGACATCAGGGCCACCAGGGATGGAGACAGGGGCCACCAGGGTTGGGGACAGGAAACACAGGGCCACCAGGGATAGGACAGGGGCCACCAGGGCCACCAGGGATGGGGGACATCAGGGCCACCAGGGATGGGGGACAGGAGCCACCAGGGATGGGGACAGGAGACACAGGGCCACCAGGGACAGGGACATCAGGGCCACCAGGGATTGGGGACATCAGGGCCACCAGGGATGGAGACAGGGGCCACCAGGGATTGGGGACATCAGGGCCACCAGGGATGGGACAGGGGCCACCAGGGCCACCAGGGATGGGGACACCAGGGCCACCAGGGATAGGACAGGGGCCACCGGGGATTGGGGACAGGAGACACAGGGCCGCCAAGGATTGGGGCCACCAGGGCCACCAGGGATTGGGGACATCAGGGCCACCAGGGATGGGGACAGGAAACACAGGGCCACCAGGGATAGGACAGGGGCCACCAGGGATTTGGGGACATCAGGGCCACCAGGGGTGGGACAGGGGCCACCAGGGCCACCAGGGATAGGACAGGAGCCACCAAGGATTGGGGCCACCAAGGGCCACCAGGGATGGGGACAGGAGCCACCAGGGCCACCAGGCCAGGGGTGACAAAGCCACCGCTGAGATGGCGACAAACTGGGGGGACCGGGGGGGGGGGGGGCGGTGTCACACCCGGGACACTTGGGGACATCGGGCTGGACCTTGTCACCCCGTTACCCTTCCGGAGGGGGGGGGGGGGGGGGGGGACAGGGCCACAACCCCCCGGCGCTCGGTGCGGGGGGGGGGGAGGGGACCCCCAGCCCCCCGCGGAGGGGTCCCAGGAATCGGGGGGGGGGGGATGGGGGGGACCCCCCATATCGGGGGGGAGGGGGAGGGGGGAAGGGAGGGACGAGGCGTCCGGGCGGAGCGAACTCTTTGTCGAGGAAGGGCGGAGGTTGGGGGGGGGGGGGGGGGGAGGGAAATCCCAGCCCCCCCCCCCCCTTAAATCTCCCCCTCCCCCTCCCCGGAGCGCCCCAGGAGTCCGAGGGGGGTGGGGGGAGGGATTGGGGGGGGATGGGGTGGGGGAGGGGTGGGAGGGGGGGTCCCGTTATACTCACCCCGGATGGAGCCGGACCCACGCGTCCGACGGGGGGGGGGAGGGGGGGGAGGGGAGGGGGGGGGGGAGGGGGTGAAAAGCGGCTTTTACCACGGGGGGGGGCGGGGGGGGGGGGGATGGGGGGAGTGGGGGAGGGGAGGGATGACTCGCAGGAAGCCAGAACGTCCGGGAGGGGGGTGCCCCCCCCCCCCCTCTTTGTTATCCACCCGCTGGAGTTGGGGGAGGGGGGGGGGGGGGGGGGGGGGCGGGGTTAAGTCCGAAAAAATCTGCCCGGAACCCCGAAATGGGGGAGGGGGGGGAGGGGCAGGAACCCGGAGGGGGGGGGGGGGGGTACCCCGGTGTGGGTGGGGACCCCAGGACCCCCCCAATGTAGGGGGGGGGGGGGGTTTTGTCTTTGTGTGCGGAAGAAGCGAAAGGGGAGGGGGGGGGGAGGGGGGGGAGGGGAGGGGGGGGGAAGAATGGGGGGGCGGGGTTTGAGGGGGAGGGGCCTGGGGGGGCGGGGCCGCCGCTGTGTTTATTGTAGGGTCGCACCGGCAGCGCCACCGCGCGGGGGGGGGGGGGGGGGGGCACATCCTCCACAGCCCCCCCCCCCCCCCCCCAAAAAAAAAGGGGGGGTCCGGAGCTTGGATCAAGGGCCCCCCCCGGATCCTTCCCGAGCACAGGATCCGCCCAAAATCCTCAGGATTCGCCCCAAATTCCCCCTCCCTGGATCCGCCCAAAATCCTCAGGATTCGCCCCAAAATCCCCCTCCCTGGATCCGCCCAAAATCCTCAGGATTCGCCCCAAATTCCCCCTCCCTGGATCCGCCCAAAATCCTCAGGATTCGCCCCAAATTCCCCCTCCCTGGATCCGCCCAAAATCCTCAGGATTCGCCCCAAATTCCCCCTCCCTGGATCCCCCCAAAATCCTCAGGATTCGCCCCAAATTGCCCCTCCCTGGATCCCCCCAAAATCCTCAGGATTCGCCCCAAATTGCCCCTCCCTGGATCCCCCCAAAATCCTCAGGATTCGCCCCAAATTGCCCCTCCCTGGGTCCGCCCAAAATCCTCAGGATTCGCCCCAAATTGCCCCTCCCTGGATCCGCCCAAAATCCTCAGGATTCGCCCCAAATTGCCCCTCCCTGGATCCGCCCAAAATCCTCAGGATTCGCCCCAAATTCCCCCTCCCTGGATCCCCCCAAAATCCTCAGGATTCGCCCCAAATTCCCCCTCCCTGGATCCCCCCAAAATCCTCAGGATTCGCCCCAAACTCCCCCTCCCTGGATCCGCCCAAAATCCTCAGGATTCGCCCCAAATTCCCCCTCCCTGGATCCCCCCAAAATCCTCAGGATTCGCCCCAAATTCCCCCCTCCCTGGATCCCCCCAAAATCCTCAGGATTCGCCCCAAATTCCCCCTCCCTGGGTCCGCCCAAAATCCTCAGGATTCGCCCCAAATTCCCCCTCCCTGGATCCGCCCAAAATCCTCAGGATTCGCCCCAAATTCCCCCTCCCTGGATCCGCCCAAAATCCTCAGGATTCGCCCCAAATTCCCCCTCCCTGGATCCGCCCAAAATCCTCAGGATTCGCCCCAAATTGCCCCTCCCTGGATCCCCCCAAAATCCTCAGGATTCGCCCCAAATTGCCCCTCCCTGGATCCCCCCAAAATCCTCAGGATTCGCCCCAAATTCCCCCTCCCTGGGTCCGCCCAAAATCCTCAGGATTCGCCCCAAATTGCCCCTCCCTGGTCCGCCCAAAATCCTCAGGATTCGCCCCAAATTCCCCCTCCCTGGATCCGCCCAAAATCCTCAGGATTCGCCCCAAATTCCCCCTCCCTGGATCCCCCCAAAATCCTCAGGATTCGCCCCAAATTCCCCCTCCCTGGATCCGCCCAAAATCCTCAGGATTCGCCCCAAATTCCCCCTCCCTGGATCCGCCCAAAATCCTCAGGATTCGCCCCAAATTGCCCCTCCCTGAATCCGCCCAAAATCCTCAGGATTCGCCCCAAATTCCCCCTCCCTGGATCCGCCCAAAATCCTCAGGATTCGCCCCAAATTCCCCCTCCCTGGATCTGCCCAAAATCCTCAGGATTCGCCCCAAATTCCCCCTCCCTGTGTCCCCCCAAAATCCTCAGGATTCGCCCCAAATTCCCCCTCCCTGGGTCCCCCCAAAATCCTCAGGATTCGCCCCAAATTCCCCCTCCCTGGATCCCCCAAAATCCTCAGGATTCGCCCCAAATTCCCCCTCCCTGGATCCCCCCAAAATCCTCAGGATTCGCCCCAAATTCCCCCTCCCTGGATCCCCCCAAAATCCTCAGGATTCGCCCCAAATCCCCCCTCCCTGGGTCTCCCCAAAATCCCCAGGTTTCCCCCCAAAATCCCGCCCCCCCCCCCCATCCCCCGGGCAGGGCCCGCGGCCGCCGTCACCCCTAATCGGCGCCTTCCGGGGGTCACCCCGCGTCCAGGGCCCCGCCCAGCACCCAGCACCCAGCACCCAGCACCCAGCACCCAGCACCCAGCACCCACCCCGCGGCCCCACCCAGCACCCAGCACCCAGCGCCGGGCGCACCCACCCCGCCCCGGGCGTGGGGACGCCCTGACCCCGATCTGGGGGGGGAGGGGACGTGGGGGTGGGGTGACCCCTGATCCCCCCCCCCAGGGTGACCCCTGACCCCCCTCAGATGACCCCTGACCCCCTCCAGGGTGACCCCTGACACCCCCAAATGACCCCGACCCCCCTCAGATGACCCCTGACCCCCCAGATGACCCCTGACCCCCCCAGGGTGACCCCTGACCCCCCTCAGATGACCCCTGACCCCCCAGGGTGACCCCTGACCCCTCTCAGATGACCCTTGACCCCCCAGATGACCCCTGACCCCCCAGGGTGACCCCTGACCCCCCCCAGATGACCCCTGACTCCCCTTGGGATGACCCCTGACCCCCCCGATGACCCCTGACCCCCCAGATGACCCCTGACCCCCCAGGGTGACCCTGACCCCTCTCAGATGACCCTTGACCCCCCAGATGACCCCTGACCCCCCAGGGTGACCCCTGACCCCCCCCAGATGACCCCTGACTCCCCTTGGGATGACCCCTGACCCCCCCGATGACCCCTGACCTCCCAGATGACCCCTGACCCCCCTCAGATGACCCCTGACCCCCTTGAGATGACCCCTGACCCCCCCAGATGACCCCTGACCCCCAGGGTGACCCCTGACCCCCAGATGACCCCTGACCCCCCTCAGATGACCCCTGACCCCCTTGAGATGACCCCTGACCCCCCAGATGACCCTTGACCCCCCAGGGTGACCCCTGACCTCCCAGATGACCCCTGACCCCCAGATGACCCCTGACCCCCCTCAGATGACCCCTGACCCCCCCGATGACCCCTGACCCCCCCAGAGGACCCTTGACCCCCCAGGGTGACCCCTGACCTCCCAGATGACCCCTGACCCCCCTAAGATGTCCCCTGACCCCCCCCAGTTTGACCCCTGACCCCCCCAGATGACCCCTGACCCCCCCAGGGTGACCCCTGACCCCCCTCAGATGACCCCTGACCCCCCAGATGACCCCTGACCCCCCAGGGTGACCCCTGACCCCTCTCAGATGACCCTTGACCCCCCAGATGACCCCTGACTCCCCTTGGGATGACCCCTGACCCCCCCGATGACCTGACCCCCCTGACCCCCCCAGATGACCCTTGACCCCCAGGGTGACCCCTGACCTCCCAGATGACCCCTGACCCCCCTAAGATGACCCCTGACCCCCCCAGGGTGACCCCTGACCCCCCCCAGATGACCCCTGACCCCCCCCGATGACCCCTGACCCCCCCAGATGACCCCTGACCCCCCAGATGACCCCTGACCCCCCCCAGCGTCCGGGCGGCCCCAAGCGGGTCAATCCGTGACTCAGAGGTTTTAGTGCGGGCGGGGCCCGTCCCCACCCCCCCCCCCCCACGTCCCCTCCCCCAGGCGGTGGCACCCTGGGGTGCCCCACCCCCCGCTGGACCCGATTTAAGGCCCTTCCCAGTGTCCCCAGTGTCCCCAGTGTCCCCAGTGTCCCCAGTGTCCCCGGCCATGGCCGGTCCCCAGCTGCCATCGGCCCTCGGGCTCCTGCTGCTCTGCCTGTGCCTCCCAGGTGGGACTGGGGTATACTGGGAGGGACTGGGATGGGGACTGGGGTGTACTGGGAGGGACTGGGAAGGAGATTGGGGTGTACTGGGAGGAACTGGGATGGGGACTGGGGTGTACTGGGAGGGACTGGGATGAAGAGTGGGGTATACTGGGAGGGACTGGGATGGGAACTGGGGTGTACTGGGAGGGACTGGGATGGGGACTGGGGTATACTGAGAGGGACTGGGATGAAGAGTGGGGTATACTGGGAGGGACTGGGATGGAGATTGGGGTATACTGGGATGGACTGGGATGAGGACTGGGATATACTGGGAGGGACTGGGATGGGGACTGGGGTATACTGGGAGGGACTGGGATGAAGAGTGGGGTATACTGGGAGGGGTTGGGATGGGAACCTGGGTATACTGGGAGGGACTGGGATGGAGGCTGGGGTATACTGGGAGGGACTAGGATGGGAACTGGGGTATACTGGGAGGGACTGGGATGGAGATTGGGGTATACTGGGAGGGACTGGGATGAGGACTGGGGTATACTGGGAGGGACTGGGATGGAGAGTGGGTTCCCCTTTCCACCCTGGGGACTGGGATGGTCCAGGGTTAACTGGGAGGGACTGGGATGGGAACTGGGAGGGACATGGGATCGATGGGTGGGGGGTTACTGGGATGGACTGGGATGGATTGAGAGGGACTGGAATGGACTGGGATAGACTGGGACAGACTGGGACAGACTGGGACGGACTGGGATGGACTGGGGTGGATTAGGATGGACTGGGACAGACTGGGATGGACTGGGATGGACTGGGACAGACTGGGACATACTGGGATGGACTGGGATGGACTGGGGTGGATTAGGATGGACTGGGACAGACTGGGATGGACTGGGGTGGATTGAGAGGGACTGGGATGGACTGGGATGGACTGGGACAGACTGGGACAGACTGGGATGGACTGGGATGGACTGGGATGGACTGGGGTGGATTAGGATGGACTGGGACGGACTGGGATGGACTGGGATGGACTGGGATGGATTAGGATGGACTGAGACAGACTGGGACAGACTGGGATGGACTGGGGTGGATTGAGAGGGACTGGGATGGACTGGGACAGACTGGGACAGACTGGGACAGACTGGGATGGACTGGGGTGGATTAGGATGGACTGGGATGGACTGAGATGGACTGGGACAGACTGGGACAGACTGGGACAGATTGGGACGGATGGGGATGGACTGGGATAGACTGGGGCAGACTGGGATGGACTGGGATGGACTGGGATGGACTGGGATGGACTGAGATGGATTAGGATGGACTGGGATGGACTGGGACGGACTGGGACAGACTGGGACAGACTGGGATGGACTGGAATGGACTGAGATGGACTGGGACAGACTGGGACAGACTGGGACAGACTGGGATGGATGGGGATGGACTGGGATAGACTGGGGCAGACTGGGATGGACTGGGACGGACTGGGATGGACTGGGATGGACTGGGATGGACTGAGATGGATTAGGATGGACTGGGATGGACTGGGACGGACTGGGATGGACTGAGATGGACTGGGACAGACTGGGACAGACTGGGACAGACTGGGATGGACTGGGATGGACTGAGATGGACTGGGACAGACTGGGACAGACTGGGACAGACTGGGATGGATGGGGATGGACTGGGATAGACTGGGGCAGACTGGGATGGACTGGGACGGACTGGGATGGACTGGGATGGACTGGGATGGACTGAGATGGATTAGGATGGACTGGGATGGACTGGGATGGACTGGGACAGACTGGGACAGACTGGGACAGACTGGGATAGACTGGGCCGGACTGGGATAGACTGGGACAGACTGGGACAGACTGGGCCAGACTGGGCCGGACTGGGCACCGCTGACCCCCCCCTTTTTGTCCCAGACGCCTCCGGTCGCTGCGACTCAGGGTCCCGCCTGGTGCCGCTGCCGGCCGGGGTGGATCCCTGCAAGGATCCCGTCGGGTTCCTCAGCCCCCAGCTGGGCGGGGCCGGGGCGGGATCCCCCGGCAGCTCCGGATCCTCCGGGGGCGAATCCGGATCCTCCGGCCACTCCGGATCCTACGGGGGCGGGGCGGGATCCTACAGCGGCTCCGGAGTGTCCCAGGGAAGCGGAAGCTCGTCGGGATCCTACGTGTCACCGGGATCCTCCGGGAGCAAACCGGGATCCTACGGGAGCAGACCGGGATCTGACGGGGACGGTTCGGGATCCTTCGTGTCGCCGGGATCCGGTGGGCCGCCGGGATCCTACGGCCTCGGGCCCTACGGGGGCGGATACGGATTGGGGGGACCCAGCTCCTACGGGGGATCTAGTTCGGGATCCTACGGAAGCGGAGCCGGAGCGGGAAGACCCGGATCCCAAGGCGGGATCGGATCCGGATCGGGAAGACCTGGATCCCAAGGAGGGATCGGATCTGGATCAGGAAGACCCGGATCCCAAGGCGGGATCGGATCTGGATCCCAAGGAGGGATTGGATCTGGATCAGGAAGACCTGGATCCCAAGGCGGGATCGGATCCGGATCCCAAGGAGGGATTGGATCCGGATCGGGAAGACCCGGATCCCAAGGCGGGATCGGATCTGGATTCCAAGGAGGGATTGGATCCGGATCAAGCAGACCCGGATCCCATGGAGGGATCGGATCCGGATCAGGAAGACCCGGATCCCATGGAGGGATCGGATCCGGATCCCAAGGCGGGATTGGATCCGGATCGGGCAGACCCGGATCCCAGGGGGAAAGCGGATCCGGATCAGGCAGACCCGGCTCATCTCAAGGAGGATCCAGTTCGGGATCCTCCGGGACCGGATCGGGATCAGGGAGACCCGGATCCCAAGGAGGCAGCGGATCCGGATCCTATGGCGGCGGATCCGGATCCTACGGGGGATCCTACGGAGGATCCGGTTCAGGATCAGGCAGACCCGGATCTCCCGGCGGAAGCGGCTCCGGATCGGGCAGACCCGGATCCCAGGGGGGATCCTACGGGGGGGACAGCTCGGGATCCTACGGGCTCCCTGAGTCCTACGGGGGTGGATCGGGATCCTACGGGGGGGGACCAGGATCCTACGGGGGTGGATCGGGATCTTATGGGGGATCAGGATCCCAGGGGGGTGGATCGGGATCCTATGGAGGGGGATCGGGATCTTATGGCAGACCCGGATCCTACGGGGGTGGATCGGGATCCTACGGGGGGGGTCCAGGATCCTACGGGGGATCAGGATCCCAAGGGAGTGGATCGGGATCCTACGGGGGGGGAGCAGGATCCTACGGGGGTGGATCGGGATCTTATGGGGGATCAGGATCCCAGGGGGGTGGATCAGGATCCTACGGAAAACCGGGATCCTACGGGGGCTCATCGGGATCCTACGGGGGATCGGGATCCCAAGGGAGTGGATCGGGATCCTACGGGGGGACACCAGGATCCTACGGGGGGTTGGGATCCTATGGGGGTGGATCGGGATCTTATGGGGGGGGACCGGGATCCTACGGGAGTGGATCAGGATCCTATGGGGGTGGATCAGGATCCTACGGGGGATTGGGATCCCAAGGGAGTGGATCGGGATCCTACGGGGGTGGATCGGGATCTTATGGGGGATCAGGATCGCAGGGGGGTGGATCGGGATCCTATGGGGGGGGACCGGGATCCTACGGGAGTGGATCAGGATCCTATGGGGGTGGATCAGGATCCTACGGGGGATTGGGATCCCAAGGGAGTGGATCGGGATCCTACGGGGGTGGATCGGGATCTTATGGGGGATCAGGATCGCAGGGGGGTGGATCGGGATCCTATGGAGGGGGACCGGGATCCTACGGGGGCTCATCGGGATCCTACGGGGGATCGGGATCCCAAGGGAGTGGATCAGGATCCTACGGGGGGGGTCCAGGATCCTACGGGGGTGGATCGGGATCTTATGGTGGTGGATCAGGATCCTACGGCAAACCGGGATCCTACGGGGGTGGGTCAGGATCTTACGGAGGTGGATCGGGATCCTACGGGGGGTTGGGATCCTACGGGGGTGGATCGGGATCTTATGGGGGGTCGGGATCCTCCGGGGGCCCCCAGCGCCCCGGGTACAAGAACCCCGGGCTGCCCTTCATCCCGGGGCTGCGGGATCCCGCCCGGATCGGGGGTCACATCCCGGTGCGCCGGGGCCCTTCGGCGGGATCCGCTCCGGGATCCGCTCCGGGATCTGCTCCAGGATCCGGCTCCAGGGCGGGATCCGACAGCGGCTCCGGCGGGTCCCAGTCCGGCTGCGGGGGGTGCGACAAATAGGGGGGGTCCGGGTCCCCCCGGAGGGGGTGTGGGGGGATCCGGGGGGTCCCCCTGGATCCCGTGTCCCCAATAAAGCGGTTGGATCCCGGCACCGGCCTCGTTCCCCGGCCCCACACGTGGCCCCACACGTGGCCCCACACGTCCGCCCGCGTCCCCGCGTGTCTGGGCACTGGTTGAACTGGTGCGGCCGGTCCCTGCCCACACCTGGCGGATGGGGACATCTGGGACAGGGTGGGGACACTGGGGAGACTGGGGACATCCGTGGGCTGGGGTTGGGGACATCAGTGACAGGGTTGGGGACACTGGGGACAGGATGGGGACACGGAGAGACTGGGGACACTGGGGACACTGGGGACACTGGGGAGACTGGGGACATCCATGGGCTGGGGTTGGGGACATCAGGGACAGGGTTGGGGACACTGGGGACAGGATGGGGACACTGGAGAGACTGGGGACACTGGGGACACTGGGGAGACTGGGGACACTGGGGACATCCGTGGGCCAGGGTTGGGGACACTGGGGACACTGGGGACATCCGTGGGCTGGGGTTGGGGACATCAGTGACAGGGTTGGGGACACTGGGGACAGGATGGGGACACGGAGAGACTGGGGACACTGGGGACACTGGGGACACTGGGGACATCCGTGGGCCAGGGTTGGGGACACTGGGGACACTGGGGACATCCGTGGGCTGGGGTTGGGGACATCAGTGACAGGGTTGGGGACACTGGGGACAGGATGGGGACACGGAGAGACTGGGGACACTGGGGACACTGGGGACACTGGGGACATCCGTGGGCCAGGGTTGGGGACACTGGGGACAGGGTGGTGACACTGGAGAGACTGGGGACACTGGGGACATCTGTGGGCTGGGGTTGGGGACATCAGGGACGGGGGGGGACACTGGGGACATGGGAGGGGCAGAATGGGGACACTGGGGACAGGATGGGGACACTGGGGACATCCATGGGCTGGAGTTGGGGACACTGGGGACAGAGTGGGGACACTGGAGAGACTGGGGACACTGGGGACACTGGGGAGACTGGGGACATCCATGGGCTGGGCCTGGGGACATCAGGGACAGGGTGGGGACACCGGAGAGACTGGGGACACTGGGGACACTGGGGACATCTGGGGGCTGGGGCTGGGGACATCAGGGATGGGGTGGGGACACTGGGGACATCCGTGGGGTTGGGGCCATCAGGGACCAGTACGACCCCCAAAGGGACCAGTATGTCCCATTATGGACCAGTACGACCCCCAAAGGGACCAGTCCGGCCCCATAAGGACCAGTATAACCCCGGGAGGGGCCCTGGGAACGCCCCCAGCCCCCGGACACCCGGATCCCACATGCGGGTGGGGGGGGGGGGGGTGGGGGCAGCTCCAGTCTCGGGGTCCCCCCCCACCCACCCTCCGTGGGCGGCCGCACCCAGGCGGGGTCCAGAAATCCTGGGTGGGAGGGGCCCCACCCACCCCGCTTTAAAACCAGTGCTCCCAGTGCTCCCAGTGCTCCCAGACCAGCACCCATGGGTGTCCCCAGAACCCTCGGGGTCCTGCTCTGCCTCATCCCCCTGCTCGGGCCCCACCCGCTCGGTAGGTGATTTTTTATGGGTGGGGGTCAGGGTGCCCCACACCCACGTCCCCTTTTTTTTATGGGTGGGGGTCAGGGCGCCCCACACCCGCATCCCCTTTTTTTATGGGTGGGGGTCAGGGCGCCCCACACCCGCGTCCCCCTTTTTTTATGGGTGGGGGTCAGGGTGCCCCCCTGCCCCCTCCCCATCGCTGTCCCTTGTCTCCCCAGGTGTCACCGCCCGCGCTCTGCCTGTCCCTGTCCCCCCCCCCTCTACGCCCCCCCCCAATCTCCCCCAAACCCCCCCCACCCCCCCGCCAGCACCCATGGGTGCCGAGGAAGAGGAGGCCGAAGGCCGCGTGATGGCGGCTCTCGAGCGCCTGGCCTGGGTGCTGCGGAGCCCCCACCCCCCCCAACGCCCCCCCCCCGGCCCCGACACCCTCCTGGAGCTCGTCCCCCAACTGCGGGACCTGGTGGGTGCCCCCTCGGCCCAGGCCCCCGGGGGGGCAGATTAAAGGGGTGGGGGTGGATGATGGGGTCCCTTTTTTTTGGGGGGGGGGGTGTCCCAGACACCTGGGTCCTATTTTTGGGGGGTTTTAGGGGGATTGCAGATGCCTGGGTCCCTTTTTTGGGGGGTCTTGGGGGGGGTCCCTGCCACCTGGGACCCATTTCTGGGGGGTTTTGGGGGGTCCCAGACACCTGGATCACTTTTTTAGGGGGGTCCCAGATCCCAGGGACCCTTTTTGGGGGGTTTTGGGGGGGTCCCAGACACCTGGGTCCTATTTTTGGGGGGTTTTAGGGGGATTGCGGATGCCTGGGTCCCTTTTTTGGGGGGTCTTGGGGGGGGTCCCAGATGCCTGGGACCCATTTTTGGGGGGTTTTAGGGGGATTCTAGACCCCAGGGACCCTTTTTTGGGGGTTTGGGGGGGGTCTCAGACACCTGGGACCCATTTCTGGGGGGTTTTGGGGGGGTCCCAGACCCCAGGGACCCCTTTTGGGGGGTTTTAGGGGGATTGCAGATGCCTGGGTCCCTTTTTTGGGGGGTCTTGGGGGGGGTCCCAGATGCCTGGGACCCATTTCTGGGGGGTTTTGGGGGGTCTCAGACACCTGGGACCCATTTTGGGGGGGTTTTAGGGGGATTCCAGACCCCAGGGACCCTTTTTTGGGGGGTTTTGGGGGGGTCTCAGACACCTGGTCCCCCCTCCCCCTCCAGCTCAATAAACGCTGCAGCCCCACACGATGCCCCGGCCTGGTGGGGATGGGGGGGGTCTGGGGTCCCATAGGGGCTGGGCTATAGGGTGAATCTATAGGGGCTGGGTTACAGGGTGAGGCTATAGGGGTCAGGTCTATAGGGGCTGAGCTATAGGCACCATGTCTGTAGGGGCCGGGCTATAGGGTGAGGCTATAGGGGGAGGTTATAGGGGCCAGATCTGTAGGGGCTGGCTATAGGGTGAGGCTATAGGGGCTGGGCTATAGGGACCAGGTCTATAGGGGCCAGATCTATAGGGTGAGGCTACAGGGGTTGGGCTATAGGGGACAGATCTATAGGGCTGGGCTATAGGGGACAGGTCTATAGGGGCCAGATCTATAGGGTGAGGCTGTAGGGTCCAGGGCTATAGGGGCTGGGCTATAGGGTGAGGCTATAGGGGTCAGGTCTATAGGGGCTGAGCTATAGGGTGAGGCTATAGGGGCCAGGTCTATAGGGGTCAGGTCTATAGGGGTCGGGTCTATAGGGTTCGGGTCTATAGGGGTCAGGTCTATAGGGGTCGGGTCTATAGGGGCTGAGCTATAGGGTGAGGCTATAGGGGTCAGGTCTATAGGGGTCAGGTCTATAGGGGCTGGGTCTATAGGGGTCAGGTCTATAGGGGTCGGGTCTATAGGGGTCGGGTCTATAGGGTTCGGGTCTATAGGGGTCAGGTCTATAGGGGCCGGGTCTATAGGGGTCAGGTCTATAGGGGTCGGGTCTATAGGGGCTGAGCTATAGGGTGAGGCTCTAGGGGTCAGGTCTATAGGGGCCGGGTCTATAGGGGTCAGGTCTATAGGGGTCAGGTCTATAGGGGCCGGGCTATAGGGTGAGGCTCTAGGGGTCAGGTCTATAGGGGTCAGGTCTATAGGGGTCAGGTCTATAGGGGCCGGGTCTATAGGGGTCAGGTCTATAGGGGTCAGGTCTATAGGGGCCGGGTCTATAGGGGTCAGGTCTATAGGGGCTGAGCTATAGGGTGAGGCTCTAGGGGTCAGGTCTATAGGGGCCGGGTCTATAGGGGCCGGGTCTATAGGGGTCAGGTCTATAGGCCCCGGGTGGCCGCTGCCGCAGAGCATGATGGGAGCCCTGAGTCATGGGGAGCCGCCGCCGCGTCCCCCCTCGACCTTCCGGGTCGGCCGGTCCCTGTGGGCTCCCCACCCCGCCCCACCCCCGCCCGGGGGCCTATAAGAGCCAGGGGGGACCCTCCCAGTGCTCCCAGTGCTCCCAGTACTGCACTGGAGCCGGCTGCCATCGCTGCCAGGTAGGGCCCCCCCGCCCCCAATGCCTGGGTCCCCCATGGCTGGGGGGCGCTGGGGGGCACTGGGGGGTGTTGGGGGGCAGAGACTGGCCCTGGACGCCCGGGGGCCCTTATCTGGGGGGCACTGGGAGGCACTGGGAGGCACTGGGAGGCACTGGGAGGATGGGGTGGGCTCTGGAGTCCTGGGTCCCCATATCTGGGGGGCACTGGGGGGCACTGAGGGGTACTGGGGGGCACTGGGAAAGCTGGGGGGCAGGGGATGGCCCTGGGTCCCCACATCTGGGGGGCACTGGGGGGCACTGGGGGAACTGGGGGGCACTGGTGGTTGTTGGGGGGCAGGAACTGGCCCTGGATGCCTGGGGGCCCTTATCTGGGGGGCACTGGGGGGCACTGGGAGGCACTGGGAAGGCTGGGGGGCAGGGGATGGCCCTGGGTCCCCACATCTGGGGGGCACTGGGGGGCACTGGGGGGGTCAGGGCGTCCCCCCAAGCCCCCCCTGACCCCTCTCTCCCCTCCCCCCCCAGCATGGCCGAACACCGCCCCCCCGCGCCCGCCCCCCAGCCCCAGCCCCCCCCCGAGCCCCAGAGCCCCCCCCGACCCGACGACCCCGACCCCCCGACCCCCGAGATCCCCGTGGCCCCTTGGCCCCCCCTGCCCGAGTGGGACGGGGACGGGGACAAGCCACCGCCGGGCCACGAGGGGACGTCGGGGACATCGGGGACGTCGGGGACATCGGGGATGTCGGACAGACGCTGACCCGCGCCGGGGGGGGGTCACCGGCCCCACGGAGCTGCCACCATCTTGGGCCCCACCTTGGCCCCACAGATGTCCCCAAGAAGAGCCACCACTGTCCTGGCCCCATAGATGTCCCCATAGATGTCCCCAAGAAGAGCCACCAGCATCCTGGACCCACAGATGTCCCCAAGAAGAGCCACCACTGTCCTGGCCCCACAGATGTCCCCATAGATGTCCCCAAGAAGAGCCACCAGCATCCTGGACCCACAGATGTCCCCAAGAAGAGCCACCACTGTCCTGGCCCCACAGATGTCCCCATAGATGTCCCCAAGAAGAGCCACCAGCGTCCTGGACCCACAGATGTCCCCAAGAAGAGCCATGAGTGTCCTGGCCCCATAGACGTCCCCACGGATGTCCCCAAGAAGAGCCACCAGCATCCTGGACCCACAGATGTCCCCAAGAAGGGCCACCATTGTCCTGTCCCCACCTTGGCCCCAGAGATGTCCCCAAGACGAGCCACCGCTGTCCTGGCCCCACAGATGTCCCCATGGATGTCCCCAAGACGAGCCACCGCTGTCCTGGCCCCACAGATGTCCCCATGGATGTCCCCAAGAAGAGCCACCGCTGTCCTGGCCCCACAGATGTCCCCATAGATGTCCCCAAGAAGAGCCACCGCTGTCCTGGCCCCACAGATGTCCCCAATTAAAGGCTCATCTGTCCCCACTCTTGGTGTTGCCACGGGGTGGGGGGCTGGGACCTCGTGACACGGGGCGAGGGGGGGAGGGACCCTCTGTGAGGGGACACCCGGGGTGTCCCCTCCCCGTCCCTGAGGGGGCCCGAGGGCGGTCAGAGACGAGGGACGAGGACGGGGACGATGCTGCTTCCACCTTTAATGGGGACACGGGGATGGGGACATCAGGATGGGGACATCAGGATGGGGACACAGGGACGGGATGGGGACATGGGGATGGGATGGGGACATGGGGACAGGATGGGGACACGGGGACAAGATGGGGACAGGAGGGGGACAATGGGATGGGGACAGGATGGGGACATCAGGGTGGGGACACTGGGAAAGGGTGGGGACATCAGGATGGGGACACGGGGTCAGGATGGGGACATGGGGACAAGATGGGGACAGGAGGGGGACACTGGGATGGGGACATGGGGACAGGAGGGACATTGGGATGGGGACACTGGGACGGGATGGGGACAATCAGGACAGGATGGGGACATGGGGACAGGATGGGGACAGGAGGGGGACAATGGGATGGGGACAGGATGGGGACATCAGGATGGGGACACTGGGAAAGGGTGGGGACACTGGGATGGGGACACGGGGACGGGATGGGGACATGGGGACAGGATGGGGACACGGGGACAATGGGATGGGGACTTAGGGACAGGATGGGGACGTGGGGATGGGGACACTGGGACAGGATGGGGACAATCAGGACAAGATGGGGACACAGGGGCAGGATGGGGACATGGGGACAAGATGGGGACAGGAGGGGGACACTGGGATGGGGACATGGGGACAGGAGGGACATTGGGATGGGGACACTGGGACGGGATGGGGACAATCAGGACAGGATGGGGACATGGGGACAATGGGATGGGGACTTAGGGACAGGATGGGGACGTGGGGATGGGGACACTGGGATGGGGACACGGGGACGGGATGGGGACACGGGGACAGGATGGGGACAATCAGGACAGGATGGGGACACAGGGACAATGGGATGGGGACACGGGGACAGGATGGGGACACGGTGACAGTGACACGGGGACAGGACGTCCCCCGGCGCTACGGCACCTCCCACAGTTCCTCCGAGTGTCCCCAAGCTGGAGAGGGGACACAGTGAGGTGACAGAGCCCCAGGTGTCCCCCCCCCATGTCCCCAAAGTCCCTCGTCACCCCCCATGTCCCCGTACCGTGGCTCTCGCTGTCCTCGACGTCCCTGGACGTGTCCTGACTCCCGATGTCCCCAACGTCCCCAAGGTCGGAGCTTGGGGACGCTGCCCCGCTCTGGCTCTCGCCCGAGGTCCTCGGCCACCCCTGGGGCAGGGGACGTCCCTGGGGACGCGTCCCCTGGCCCAGGGGACGTTGGGACAATCCTTGGGGACGTGTCCCCGGTCCTTGGGGACGTGTGCCAACCTCTTGGGGACGTGTCCCTGGTCCTTGGGGACATCCGTCTGGTCCTTGGGGACATCCCTCTGGTCCTTGGGGACGTGTCCCCAGTCCGTGGGGACGTTGAGCTGGTCCCTGAGGCCACCTCCCTGGTCCTTGGGGACATCCCCCTGGTCCTTGGGGACATCCCTCTGGTCCTTGGGGACGTGTCCCCAATCCTTGGGGACATCCCTCTGGTCCTTGGGGACATCCCCCTGGTCCTTGGGGACGTTGAGCTGGTCCCTGAGGCCACCTCCCTGGTCCTTGGGGACGTGTCCCCAATCCTTGGGGACATCCCTCTGGTCCTTGGGGACATTCCTTTGGCCCTTGGGGACGTGTCCCCAATCCCTGGGGACATCCCTCAGGTCCCCGGTCCCGTGTCCCCACACCCCGGAGCCGCGTCCCTGCTCCGTGGGGACATTTCTCGGGTCCTTGCGGTGGCAGCTCCAAACCAGGGGGTGACCCTGATGTCCCCAAGTCCGGGAGTGGCCTTGGGGACATCGTTGTCCCCGAGGGGCCACCGGGGAGGAGGTGAAGGACCTGGAGCAGCGAGGCCAGAGCTTGTCCCCAAGGCTGCTCGGGGACAGGGACGGGCTCAGCGGGTCCTGGGGGAGGTGACACGGGGAGGTGACACGGGGAGGTGACACGAGCAGGGACGGGTCCCCTGGTCCCACGGACCCCCCGCCCCGGTGGCCTTGTGGCCTCCTTTGTCCCTTTGTGTCCCTCCATGTCACATCTCCTGTGTCCCCCACCCCGTCCCCGTGTTCCCCCAGTGTCCCCTCATGTCCCCAGTGTCCTCCGTGTCCCCTCAGTGTCCCTCGTGTCCCCCCATGTCCCCCCTGTCCCCAGTGTCCCCCCTGTCCCCAGTGTCCCCCATGTCCCCCGTGTCCCCCCCATGTCCCCCGATGTCCCCAGTGTCCTCCCGTGTCCCCCCATGTCCCCCATGTCCTCAGTGTCCCCCAGTGTCCCCCCCATGTCCCCCCTGTCCCCCCGTGTCCCCCCCCCAATGTCCCCAAGTGTCTCCTCACCCCCCGCCAGCAGCAGCAGCGTCCCCAGGGCCACCACGAATGTCCCCGTCACCCCCATGGTGCTGCCTGACCCCACCCCAAGTGTCCCCACTTATAGACACGGGGACAGGGACGTCCCCTGGGTGGGGACACGGCAGGTGGCCGTGCCCCGGGGTGGGGACATGGGACACGAGTGGCCCCGCGCCCTCCCCGGGCTGGGTGACAACGGCCGGTCCCCACGTCCCCAAGCCCAGGGCGCCCCGATGTCCCCCAACCCCCCCCTGCCATGTCCCCAAGTGTCCCCAACCTCCCCAGTGTCCCCCAGTCCTCCCAGCCCCTCCTCAGTGTCCCCAGTGTCCCCAACCCCTCCCTGATGTCCCCAGTGTCCCCCATATCCTCACTGTCCCCAACCCCCTGATGTCCCCAACCCCTCCCCAGTGGCCCCAGTGTCCTGGTGTCCCCAAACTCTCCCCGATGTCCCCAAGTGTCCCCCATATCCCCAGTGTCCCCCAAACCCTGATGTCCCCAAACCCGTCCTGGTGTCCCCAGTGTCCTGGTGTCCGCAAACCCTCCCTGATGTCCCCAACCTGTCCCCAATATCCTCAGTGTCCCCAAACTCTCCCTGGTGTCCCCAGTGTCCCCAAACTCCCTCACTGTCCCCAACCCCCTGGTGTCCCCAACCCCTCCCTGGTGTCCCCAGTGTCCCCAAACTCCTTCATGTCCCCAACCCCCTGATGTCCCCAACCCCTCCCCAGTGTCCCCAACTCCCTGGTGTCCCCAAACCCTCCCTGGTGTCCCCAGTGTCCCCAAACTCCCTCATGTCCCCAGTGTCCCCAACCCCCTGGTGTCCCCAACCCCTCCCCAGTGTCCCCAGTGTCCCCAGTGTCCCCTGTATCCTCATTGTCCCCAACCCCCTGATGTCCCCAACCCCTCCCCAGTGTCCCCCCAATATCCTCACTGTCCCCAACCCCTCCCCCTGTCCCCGCTGTGGGACCGACCCCCCCCCACCCCCCCACAGTGCCACCTTGGGGACAATGGTCCTTTGTCCAGGGCCACCGTCCCCACCCCAGGGACAAGCCCGGGCTGGCCGGTGGCCACCAGCCGTGACGGCCCCGCTCCCCCCCCCCCGCTGCCAGGGGACACGGAGGAGGAAGGGGGGGGGGGACACACAAAAAAAGGGGGTTTATTGCTGTTTTTTTGGGGGGGGGGGTGGTGACACCTCCACCCCCAGCCGCCATCTTGTCCCGCCGCAAAGGCTCATGGGAAGGATTCGGCCACCGGCACCGAGAAGGTGGCCGAGCTGATGATGAAGACTTTGACGTAATGGACGGCCTGGGGGGGGGCGGGGGGGGGTCAGGGGGGACCCCCAAGTCCATGTGCCCCCCCACATGGGTCTGTGACCCCCCCCCAGGGGACTCGAGCATCCGGGGGCCCCCCCGTGACCCCCCCAGGTGTCCAGCCCCCCCCCCCCCCCATGACCCCCCCACCAGGGGTTTGGGACCTTCCTGTGACCCCCCCTGAGGTCTGTGACCCCCCCCAGGGGATTGGGACCCCCCCCGTGACCCCCCCCAGAGCTCTGTGACCCCTCCATGACCCCCCCAGAGGTCCGTGACCCCCCCCCAGGGACTTGGGGACCCCCTGTGACCCCCCCCAGGGGTTTGTGACCCTCCCCGAGCTCTGTGCCCCCCCCAGGGCTCCATGACACCCCCTTATGACCCCCCCCGGGACTTGGGGACCCGCTGTGACCCCCCCCAGGACTTGGGGACACCCTGTGACCCCCCCAGGGGTCCATGACCCCCCCATGATCCCCTTAGGAGTTTGGGGACCCCCTGTGACCCCCCCAGAGGTCCGTGACCCCCCTGTGACCCCCCCCCCGAGCTCTGTGACCCCCCCAGGGCTCCATGACACCCCCTTATGACCCCCCCAAGGGATTGGGGACCCCCTACGACCCCCCCAGAGCTCTGTGACCCCTCCATGACCTCCCCAGAGGTCTGTTAACCCCCCCCAGGGACTCGGGGACCCCCTGTGACCCCCCCAGGGCTCCATGACTCCCCCTTATGACCCCCCCAAGGGTTTGGGGACCCCCTACGACCCCCCCAGAGGTCCGTGACCCCCCCAGGGCTCCATGACACCCCCTTATGACCCCCCCAAGGGTTTGGGGACCCCCTGTGACCCCCCCTGAGCTCTTTGACCCCTCCAGGGGTCCGTGACCCCCCCCAGGGCTCCATGACTCCCCCTTACGACCCCCCTAAAGGTTTGGGGACCCCCTACGACCCCCCCAGAGGTCCTTGACCCCCCCCCCCCCGACCCACATCGTACCGCAAAGACGCCGGCGAGGAGGAGGAGGGCGAGGAGGAGGCAGACGAGGGCGAGGAAGACGAGGGGGCAGCCGGGGGGGGGCGTCTGGGGCTGGGGGGCATCTGGGGAGGGGGGAAGGGGCGGGGTCAGCACGAGGCCACGCCCCCAAGCTGGCTCTAGCCCCGCCCCCAGCTCCCTTCAACCAACCCCAGGAGGGGCAAAAGCTCGTGGCTACACCCACTGCGCCGTGGCCACGCCCCCACCCAGGCTCTGCCCCCTTTGTCATGACCACGCCCCCAGGGCCCACACCCCGCCCTCTCTGGCTCCACCCACTTCGCCATGGCCACGCCCCCTCCCCTCTGGCCCCACCCCCTCACTTCTGGCCATGCCCCCAGGGCTCAGGCCACGCCCCCCATCTTGGCTCCACCCCCCTCACCTGAGGCCCCGCCCTCCGCGGGCGCCTCAGCGCTGATGTCATCGGTGACGTCATCGCGGGGGCGGGCTCCCGGCGGGGGGAGGGCGGCGCCGTCGTCCCCGAGGCGTGAGCGGCGCGCGACGATGACGTCACGTCCAGGCGTGATGTCACCGGCGAGGCCCCTCCCGATGACGTCACCGGCGGGTTGGACTGGCGGCGGCGGTGGAGGGGGAGGGAGGGCGGCGGTGACGTCATCAGCGAGGTCATGTGGGGGCGTGACGTCACCTGGGGGGGGTCCCTCCGGCGGACAGGAAGTGACGTCATCGCGGGGGGTGACGTCAGCCTCAGCCGTGACATCAGCAGCGAGGGAAGAAACGGCGTCACCCCCGATGTCACCCCCTACGATGTCACCACTGATGTCACCCCCGATGTCACCCCTAATGATGTCACCAATGATGTCACCCCTGATGATGTCACCTCCAGTGATGTCACCACTGATGTCACCACTGACGTCACCGCTGATGTCACCCCCCATGATGTCACCGTCACCTCTGATGATGTCACCACTGATGCCACTCCCAGTGTCACCCCCAATGATGTCAACCCCGATGTCACCTCCACTGATGTCACCGCTGATGATGTCACCGCTGATGTCACCCCTGATGTCACCCCCAATGATGTCATCCCCGATGATGTCACCCCTGATGTCACCCCCGATGATGTCACCGCCAGGGACGTCCCCAGGGTCAGCGCCATCGCCGGGGGAAGCGGCTGTGACGTCACCGACCTCCCCGGTGACATCGGCAGTGACGTCATCGCTGGCGCCGCCCTCGTCCTCCACGGGCGGGGCCGTCACCATGATGGTGATGCCACCGGCGGTGCAGGTGGCCCCGATGTCCCCAACGTCCCCCAGGGCTGTGACGTCCCCGTCCCCAACGTCCTCGTCCCCAGAGACCGGGATGTCCCCAACGTCCCCACAGACTGTGACACCCCCATCCCCAATGTCTTTGAGGGGGGTGACACCCTTGTCCCCAGGAGCTGGGACACTCCTGTCCCCAATGTCCTTGACCCCAGAGACTGGGATGTCCCCAATGTCCCTCAAGACTGGGACATCCCTGTCCCCAACGTCCTCAAGGTCCCTCAGGGCTGTGACCCGCGTGTCCCCAAAACCCTCGACCCCGATGTCCCCAACGTCCTTGGGAGTCGGGACATCCTTGTCCCCAACGTCCCTTAGGACCAAGACCTGGGTGTCCCCAATGTCCTTGTCCCCAGGGGCTGGGACATCCCTGTCCCCAACATCCCTTGGGGTGGTGACACCCTTGTCCCCAACATCCTTGTCCCCAGGAACTGGGACATCCCTGTCCCCACTGTCCCTTGCGGTGGTGACATCTCTGTCCCCAAGAGCTGGGCCATCCCTGTCCCTGATGTCCCTTGGAGTGGTGACATCCCTGTCCCCAATGTCCCTTGGGGTGGTGACATCCTTGTCCCCAGGGGCTGGGCCATCCCTGTCCCTGATGTCCCTTGGAGTGGTGACATCCCTGTCCCCAATGTCCCTTGGGGTGGTGACATCCTTGTCCCCAGGGGCTGGGACATCCCTGTCCCTCATGTCCCTTGGGGTGGTGACATCTTTGTCCCCAACACCCTTGTCCCCAGGAACTGGAACATCCCTGTCCCCTACGTCCCTTGGGGTGGTGACATCCCTGTCCCCAACGTCCCTCGGGGTGGTGACATCCCTGTCCCCAGGAGTTGGGACATCCCTGTCCCCTACGTCCCTTGGGGTGGTGACATCCCTGTCCCCAACGTCCCCATGGTCCCTCAGGGCTGTGACCTGTGTGTCCCCAAAACCCTTGTCCCTGATGTCCCCTGGGACTGGGCCATCGCTGTCCCCAACATCCTTCAGAGCCAGGACGTCCTTGTCCCCAACATCCTTGTCCCCAGGAACTGGGACATTCCTGTCCCCAGTGTCCCTTGGGGTGGTGACATCTCGGTCCCCAACATTCTTGTCCCCAGGAACTGGGACATCCCTGTCCCCAAGGTCCCTTGGGCTGGTGACATCTCTGTCCCCAACATCCCTCGGGGTGGTGACATCCTTGTCCCCAGGGGCTGGGACATCCCTGTCCCCAACATCTCTTGGGGTGCTGACATGTCTGTCCCCAACACCCTTGTCCCCAGGAACTGGGCCATCCCTGTCCCCAAGGTCCCTTGGGGTGGTGACATCCTTGTCCCCAACATCCCTTGGGGTGGCGACATCCTTGTCCCCAAGAGCTGGGACATCCCAGTCGCCAACATCCCTCAGGGTGGTGACACCCCTGTCCCCAATGTCCCTCGGGGAGGTGACACCCCTGTCCCCAGTGTCCTTGTCCACGCCTGGCCCATCCCACTCTCCAACATCCCTCAGGGTCACGATGTCCCCAACGTCCCTTCGAGCTGTGACATCCTTGTCACCCTCCTCCCCCTCCCCAGGGGTTGCTCCGTCTCTGTCCCCAACATCCTCCGGGTTTGTGACATCCCTGTCCCCAACGTCCTCGTCACCCAGGATGGGGACATCCCCGCGCCCCACGTCACTCGTGACCGAGACGTCCTTGTCCACGATGTCCCCGACGTCCCCGATGTCCCCGACGTCCTCATCAGCCGGGGCGGCGGTGACGGTGATGGTGATGCCACCGGCCCAGGGGGTGACGGTGACGGTGTCCCTGGGGACATCGGTGTCCCTCTGTCCCTTGGGGACACCTCTGGCTTGTCCCCACGGAGGTTCAGGGGTCACGGTGACGTCCCCGGGGGTGGCTGTCACCTCCCCGGGGAGGGGATGAGGGGGGACGGCGTGGGAGCAGCCCTCGGCCATGGGAAGGGACCTGGGGGGGGGGACGGGGACACAAGGGACATCACCGGGGGTGGCACGTGGACACAGGGAGGGAATGGGGGGGACCCCAGGAGGGATGGGGGGGGGACATGGAGGGGACATTGGGGACCCCAGGAGGGACAGGGGGGGGGACACAGGGGACCCTGGGAGAGACAGGGGGACATGGAGGGACATTGGGGGGACACAGAGGACCCCAAAAGGGACATTGGGGGACATGGAGGGGACATAGGGGACCCTGGGAGGGACAGGGGGACATGGGGGGGACATTGGGGGGACACAGGGGACCCCAGAAGGGATGAGGGGACATGGGGGGACATTGGGGGGACACAGAGGACCCCAGAAAGGACGGGGGGGGACACACAGGGGACTCCAAGAAGGATGAGGGGACATGGGGGGGACAGGGGGGACCCCAGAAGGGACATTGGGGGACATGGAGGGGACACAGGGGACCCTGGGAGGGATGAGGGGACATGAGGGGACATTGGGGGGACACAGGGGACCCCCGGAAGGACAGGGGGACATGGGGGGGGACACGGGGGACCCCAGGAGGGACAGGGGGACATGGGGGGACACTGGGGGGACACAGTAGACCCCAGGAGGGTTGGGGGGGGGGGACGACACACAGAGGACCCCAGGAGGGACAGGGGGGGACACGGGGGGGACCCCAGAAGGGACATGGAGGGGACATGGGGGACCCCAGAAAAGATGGGGGGGGGGGACACACAACATGGGGAGGGGACAGGGGGACCCCAAGGGACCCCAAAGGACACGGGGGACACAGGGTGGGGCCCCGGGGGGGGGGGGGGGGTGTGTCCCGGTTACCTGAGATGTCTTGGGGGTCCCGGTGGCGGTTTCGGGGTCCTGGTGGCAGTTTCGGGGTGTCACCAGCTCCCGGATCCCGTCGAATCAAATTGCCCCAGTGAGGGGGGGGGGGGGGGGCGGAGCTTGGACTCCTCAATCCCACCCCCCCCCCCCCCATCCCTCAGCTGAGACCCAACAACTCGTGACACGTCCCCGAAGAGAAATAACGAGGCCGGGGAAGGGGGGGGGGGGTGTCATTAATGTGGTTTTTTTTTCTTTTTTTTGTTGGTTTTTTTTTTGGGGGGGGGGGGTTAATTAAGCCCCGGGGTCCCCCCGCACCCCTGAATCCTCTTGGGGGGGGTCCAGGGTTTCCACGGCTTGGGCCAGGCGGGCAAGCTCGGCGCGGAGGATGGCAACCTGGGGAAGGAGTGAGGAGGGGGGGGGGGCGTTAATGAGGGCAACCCCTTAATTAATGAGGTTAATGAGGCCCCCCCCCCATCCCTCTATAGAGTGAAACGATGCTAATTAGCTTAACGAAGGGGCTCTACCTGCTGCTGGGAGGAGGAGGAGGAGGAGGAGGGGGGGGCCCCCCCCGATGGCGGAGGGTCCCCCCCAGATGTCGGGGTCCCCCCGAGGGTCTCGAGGCGCCGCTGGAGGCCGCGGAGCTGGGCCCGGGCGGCCGCCGGCTCCACCAGGCCCCGGGGGGGAAAAATGGGGTCCCCCACTATCCCACAGTGCTTTGGGGGGGGGCTCCCCGCTATCCCATAATGCTCTGGGGGTGTCCTAAGGCGTCCAAAACTGCTGGTGCCCCCCAGGGTTCCTCCCAGCGTGGCCCCCAGCGTCCCACAATGCCCTGGGGCCCCCCTCCAAGGCCTCCACCATCCCATAATGCCCCTGGGGTCCCCCAGTGTCCCACAATGCCCCAGGGCCCCCCTCCAAGGCCTCCACCATCCCACAATGCCCCTGGATCCTCTCCCAAGGCCTCCAGCATCCCATAATGCTCCAGAGTCCTCCAACATCCCACAATGCCCCTGGATCCCTCCAGGTCCTCCCGCTTCCCACAATGCCCCTGGGTCCCACCTCAGGTCCCCCAACATCCCACAATGCCCCTGGGCCCCCTCCAAGGCCTCCAACATCCCATAATGCCCCTGGGGTCCCCCAGCATCCCACAATTCCCCGGGGCCCCCCTCCGAGGCCTCCACCATCCCACAATGCCCCTGGCTCCGCCCCCGGGTCCCCCAACATCCCACAATGCCCCTGGGTCCTCTCCCAAGGCCTCCAACATCCCATAATGCCCCTGGGGTCCCCCAGCATCCCACAATGCCCCGGGGCCCCCCTCCAAGGCCTCCAACATCCCACAATGTCCCAGGGAACCCCCCCAGGATCCTCCAACATCCCACAATGCCCCTGGGTTCCCCCTCCAACATCCCACAATGCCCCTGGGTCCCCCCCCCGGGTCCCCCACCGTCCCACAATGCCCCGGGGCCCCACTCACCCGCAGGCAGAGGTAGATGCGGGTGTCGGGCCCCGCAGCCGCCCCCACCCAGCCCGGCCCCGGCCCCGCCCCCGGGGGGAGGAGCTGCAGAGGCCCCACCCCCGCCAGGGTCTGGAGGGCGGGGCCCAGCGCCAACAGCCAATCGTGCGCCTCCGCCGGACACTGCACCGCCACTGCAAGGCATGCTGGGATAGCCCCGCCTCCAAACATGGCCGCCCCCACCCCGCCCCCGGGGCATGCTGGGATTGCCAGGCCGCCGGGCCTGCTCCCTGGGGTGGGCTGGGCAATATGGCTGCCCCCAGTGGGAGCCGCCATCTTGGGGCACAAGCAGGTGCATGCTGGGACATTTAGTCCTTGGCAACAGCCATCTTAGTGCTACCTGGCTGCCCCAGGGCATGCTGGGATGTGTAACCTCCACAGCCCCAGCAGCCATCTTGGGTGCCCCAGGGCATGCCGGGACAGCCCCGGCAGCCATCTTGGGTGCCCCAAGGCATGCCGGGACAGCCCCGGCAGCCATCTTGGGTGCCCCAAGGCATGCCGGGACAGCCCCGGCAGCCATCTTGGGTGCCCCAGGGCATGCCGGGACAGCCCCGGCAGCCATCTTGGGTGCCCCAGGGCATGCCGGGACAGCCCCAGCAGCCATCTTGGGTGCCCCAGGGCATGCCGGGACAGCCCCGGCAGCCATCTTGGGTGCCCCAAGGCATGCTGGGACACCTAATTCCCTCACGCCCCGGCGGCCATCTTGTCCCTCCCCCTCCACACTCACCAGGGGGCCGGGCAGCGCCGAGGCGGAAGGTGTCGCGCAGGGCTCGCGCCGCCCTCACCACCTCCAGCATGGCCGCCACCTCCGCCTCCACCTTGAGGCAGCGCCAGTGCGCCTGAAGAGAAAAAAAAGGGGTGTCAGGGGGGTGCAAACCCCCCTTTTTAGACCCCCCCAAAAAGGGTGGCGGCACCCACCAGGCGAGCGGCGTCGGGGAAGGGGGCGAGGCAGAGGGTGGGGGGCGCGGGGGGGGCGCGGGGGAGGCGGTGCCAGAGCTCCTCGGCGAGGAAGGGGGCGAAGGGGGCGAGGAGGCGCAGCCCCAACTCGGCGCAGCTCAGCAGGGTCCGGCGCGTCGTCGCGGCGGTTTCCGGCTCCCGGAGGGTGGGTTTGGCCGTCTCCTGCGGACGGACAGACGGACGGGTTCGGAATGGGGTCAAAACGAGGCGGTTTGGGTCAGAGGGACAGACGGACCAAGGGGAGGGGGGGTGGGGTTGAGGCGGAGATGCTGGAGGGGGCGGGTGGGGCGGACAGACGGACGCGGTCAATGGAGGTTTCCAACCAAAGGGAGGCGCCGGGGGGATGGACAGACGGACGGGGTCTGCCAAGGGAAGGGGTGGGCTCAACGTTCTGACAGACGGACGGACGCGCTCAAGAGAGAGGATTAAGGTCAGCGCTCAAGACCTGATGGATTAGGGGGGACGGACAGATGGACACCATCAACCACGGGTTGGGTTCAACCTACAAGAGGTGGGGTGGGACAGACAGACGGACACGTTCAAGGAGACCTCATAGATTGGTGGGGACAGACAGATGGACACCACCAACCATGGGTTGGGTTGAACGTTCAGAGAGCTACAAGAGGTGGGGTGGGACAGACAGATGGACACGCTCTAGAGAACACATGAAGGTCAACGCTCAAGGAGACTTGATGGACGGGGGGACATGGACAGACGGACACCATCAACCACGGGTTGGGTTCAACCTACAAGAGGTGGGGTGGGACGGACAGATGGACACGTTCAAGGAGACCTCATAGATTGGTGGGACAGACAGATGGACACCACCAACCATGGGTTGGGTTGAACGTTCAGAGAGCTACAAGAGGTGGGGTGGGACAGACAGATGGACACGCTCAAGAGAACCCATGAAGGTCAACGCTCAAGAAGACCTGATGGACGGGGGGACACGGACAGACGGACACCATCAACCACGGGTTGGGTTCAACCTACAAGAGGTGGGGTGGGACGGACAGATGGACACGCTCAAGAAAACCCATGAAGGTCAACGCTCAAGGAGACTTGATGGACGGGGGGACACGGACAGACGGACACCATCAACCATGAGTTGGGCTCAACCTACAGAAAGTGGGGTGGGATGGACAGATGGACACGTTCAAGGAGACCTCATAGATTGGGGGGTCACGGACAGACAGACACCATCAACCACGGGTTGGGTTCAACCTACAAGAGGTGGGGTGGGACGGACAGATGGACACGCTCAAGAAAACCCATGAAGGTCAACGCTCAAGGAGACTTGATGGACAGGGGGACACGGACAGACGGACACCATCAACCATGGGTTGGGCTCAACCTACAAGAGGTGGGGTGGGACGGACAGACGGACACGCTCAAGAGAACCCATGAAGGTCAACGCTCAAGAAGACCTGATGGATTAGGTTGGATGGACAGACGGACACCATCAACCATGAGTTGGGTTCAACCTACAAAAACCGGGTCGGGCCGGACAGATGGACACACCCAACGGGTCCCTATTGCGTTTACCACCAAGGAGGAAGATGGGAGGGGCCGGGTGGGGGCCGGACAGACAGCCAGGACCGGGACGGGACAGACGGACGGGGAGCACCCACCAGATAAACGTCGCAGAAGCTCCTCAACCAGAAATGTTGGACGGCGGCGACGGCGCCGTGAACCTCCAAGGCCTCCATCCGCCGCTCGCACTCGCCCGCCGCCTGCGCCAAGCGGCTCAGCACCCACCGCTCCATCGGGTGCTGCGGCGCTGTCTGAGGAGGAAGAGGAGGAAGAGGAAGAAGTTTGGAAGGGGATGGACCTTCCCCAAACCTTCCTCCTGGTACCTCTTCGGGAGGTTGGGGGACAAAATGGGGTCCCAAAGCGGCGAGAACGAATTTGAGGGCGTTCCAGATTTTGTTGCAGAAGCGGCGGTGACTCAGGAGCGCGCCCACGTCCAGGCGGATGTCGTCGCCTACGGGAAACGGGGCGGGGGGGGGGGGTTGTTGTGGGGGGGACACACGGAGGTGGGGGTCCCCCCCAAAGTTGGGGACAAGGCCACCGGCCGGGTGGGGGTCCCCTCACCGTGGACGTTGTGGGAGCACAGGGCCATGCGGAGAGCGTCGGCGCCGCATTCGGGGATGCCGTGGGGGAACTGGCACCTCTGCGGGGGGGACAAAGGTTTGGGGGGGGGACAGGGACAGATTTTGGGGGGACAGGGACAGATTTGAGGGGGACAAGGACAGATTTGGGGGGGACAAGGTCCTACTTGGCCTTCTGCGGCCACCGTCAGCTCGTGGGGGTCGAGGATTTTGTGGTGGAGCTTCTCCTGGAGCTCCTACAAAACAGGAGACCCTACAATAAATAAAGGCGTTGCGGGGTGTCCCTGAGGGGTTTTTTGGGGTCCCCCTGGGTGGGTATTGGGGTGTAGGGGGGGGGGTGTCATTGTAGGGTCGACCTGAAGGGAGGCGCCGGCGATGACGTCCTGGGGGTCGATGACGTTGCCCAGGGATTTACTCATCTTGCGCCCGTGGGGGTCGCGCACCAGCGAGTGTAGGAGGACCTGGGGGGAGTGGGGGGGGACACACACACACAGGGGACCCCCAAATTGGGGACAGGGGACCCCCGAAGTGGGGACAGGGGTCTCAAGAAAGTAGCAGATACGGTGGAGGGAGGGAATAGGGGACACGGGGGACACTAAGGAGCCCCCAAAAGGGACGGGGACCCCTGAGAAGAGACGTGACAGCCAGGAGAAAGGGAAGAAGGGACCTTTGGGGACCCTTGGGGACATTGGGGACCCCCAAGGGACACTGGGGACCCCCAAGAAACAACATGGAACCAGGAGGAACCCCAAAACCGAACAAGACACATGGAGAGGGAAGAGGTTAAGGGACGCTGGGGACATGAGGGGGACCCCAAAGGGACACGGGGAACATCTGGGGGACCCCAAAGGGACACGGGGGACATCTGGGGACCCCAAAGGGACACGGGGGACATGAGGGGGACACCAGAGGGACACGGGGGACATCTGGGGGACCCCAAAGGGACATGGGGGACATGAGGGGGACCCCAAGGAGCCCCCAAAAGGGATGGCGGGGCCCAAGAAGGAACGTGACACCCAGAGGAAAGGTAATAGGGGACCCTTGGGGACATCAAAGAGCCCCAAAAAGGGACGGGGACCCCTGAGAAGAGACGTGACAGCCAGGAGAAAGGGAAAAAGGGACCTTTGGGGACACTGGGGACCCCCAAGGGACACTGGGGACCCCCAAAAAACAACATGGAACCAGGACGAACCCCAAAACCGAACAAGACACGTGGAGAGGGAAGAGGTTAAGGGACGTTGGGGACACAGGGGACCTCCTGGGGACCCCAAAAGGACCCAGGGGACATCGGGGGGACCCCAAGGGGACACAGGGGACATTGGGGGGACACCCCAGGGGTACCTGGGAGAAGGGCAAGCGCCCGGTGAGCTGCTGGCCCAGCATGACCATCCGGGCCACCCAGAAAAAAAGGAGGTCGCTGCCCGTCTCCAACACGTTTGTGGGGTAAAACCGCTGCAAATCGGGGGTCTGGGGACAAAGTGGGGGGGCCGTGGGGGTGGGGACATTGTCCTGTGTCCCCCACAACGTGTCCCCTTGGTCCCCCCCAAACTCACCTCTTCGGGCCACCCCAGGGCGGCGAAGGGGAAGAGCGCGGAGGAGAACCAAGTGTCCAGGACGTCGGGGTCTGTGGGGATGGGGGGGGGGTTAAGGGGGGACCCCAAAAGCTCTCAGAGCCTGGGTGGGGGGTTTGGGGGTGCCCTGGAAGGTCTCTGGGTCTTGGGGGGGGGTGGCAAAGGGTGCTTGGGGGCATTTTGGGGGTGCTGGAGGCGGGCAGGGGGCTGACGGGGGTGTCGGGGGGCTGCTGGGGAGATGGGGGGTTGGGGGGGAGTTTGGGGTGCTGGAAGACAATTTTAGGGTGTCAGAGAATGATTTTAGGGTGCCGGGAAGGAATTTTGGGGTGCCAGAGCACAACTGGGGGTGCTGGAGGGATCCAGAGAGAGTTTTGGGGTGCAAAAAGAAGATTTTTGAAAGGTAAAAAGACTATTTAAGGGGCTGGGGTATCCAGGGGCACACAGGGACCCCGGGGGGGGATTTTGGGGTGCTCAGGGGAACACGGGGACCCTGGGGGGGGTTTGGGGTGCCCAGGGGACCCCAGGGCGGATTTTGGGGCACCCAGGGGAACACAGGGACCCTGGGGGGGGATTTTGGGGTGCCCAGAGGAACACGGGGACCCTGGGGGGGATTTTGGGGTGCCCAGGGGAACATGGGGCAGATTTTGGGGTGCCCAGGGGAACACGGGGACCCCGGGGGGGGATTTTGGGGTGCCCAGGGGAACACGGGGACCCTGGGGGGGGATTTTGGGGTGCCCAGAGGAACACGGGGACCCGGGGGGGGATTTTGGGGCGCCCAGGGGAACACGGGGTGGATTTTGGGGTGCCCAGAGGAACACGGGGACCCCGAGGGGGGATTTGGGGTGCCCAGGGGACCCCGGGGGGGATTTTGGGGTGCCCCCCACCCCTCTTTTCCTCACCCTGCTGCAGCTCCAGCGCCTCGGGGGGGCAGCGCAGGGTGCGGGCGGCGGCTGCGCGCGCCTCGGCCTCGCTGCGCCCCACGACCCAGAAGTTTTCGGGGTGCTCGGGGGGGGACCCCACGGTGGGGGGAACCCCCACCCGGTACGCCGGCACCCGGTGACCCCACCACAGCTGCCGCGACAGGCACCAGTCCCTGGGGGGGGGGGGGGGGGGGGGGGGGGGGGGGTGTGTGTCAAATATGGGGGGGCCCAGGCACTCGGGGACCCCCCCTAAACACCTGGGAGGCCCCTCCTGGACACTGGGATCCCCCCCCCGATGCCTGGGGGTCCCCTCAAATCCTGGGGGTCCCCCCAAATGCCTGAGGGTCCCCCTCTGACACCTGGGGGTACCTCTGGATGTCGGGGTCCCCCTCAAATGCCTTGGGATCACCCCTGGACACCTGGGTGCCCCCCCCCCGCCCCCCCAAATTTCTGGTGGTCTCTCTCTAACACCTGGGGGTACCCCCAGACACCTGGGTCCCCCCAAAATACGTGGGGGTCCCCCCTAAATGCCTGGGGGTCCCCATCAGACACCTGGGGGGTCTCCAGGGATACCGGGGTCCCCCCCAAACACCCTGGGGGTCCCCCCCAAATGCTTGGGGGTCCCCCCCAAATGCCCGTTGTCGTCGTCCCCCCCCAATGCCTGGGGGTCCCCTTAGATGCCTGGGTCCCCCCAAAAGCCTGGGGGTCCCCCAGCAGATGTCTGTGTCCCCCTCAAATGATGGGGGTCCCCCCAAATGCCTGTGTCCCCCCCCCAAAAGCCTGGGGGTCTCCCTGGACACCTGGGTCCCCCCCAAGTGCCTGGGGGTCCCCATCAGACACTTGGGGGTCCCCCCAAATGCCTGTGTCCCCCCCCCAAAAGCCTGGGGGTCTCCCTGGACACCTGGATCCCCCCCAAATGCCTCGGGGTCCCCATCAGACACCTGGGGGGTCCCCCAAATACCCTGGCCCCCCCCCCCCCCCCCCCCCCCTCACCCCACATTGTCCATCCACGTCTTCCAGTTCTTCTCGTGAAATTTGGGGACAAGTTGGAGCCGCCCCGATGTCACCGCCTGGATGGGGGGAGGGAGGGGAGTGTCACAGACCCTGGGGTGTGGGGGGGGGGGGTGTCCCCTCCCCATGTCCCCTCCCCGTGTCCCTGTCACCTCCCGGGCGCGCTGGGCCATCTCCTGGCACCGCAGGAACCACTGACTCTTCAAAAGGTACTCGACGACGTCCCCCGAGCGGCTGCGGGGACATTGGGGTCACCTCGGTCCCCGAGGGGGTGACACGTGTGTCCTTTGGGGAGGGGGGGGGACACAGGGCGGTACCTGCAGAGCGGCAGCGTCATGGCGTGGTCCTGGGTGCCCCGGTACAGCCCCCGCTGGGCCAGCGCGGCCACCACCTGCTCCCGCGCCAGGAAGCGATGGACACCCTGGGGACACGGGGACAGAGCTGGGAGGGGACAGCGGGGACACTGGGAAGGGACATGGGACAGAGGTGGGGACGGGGGGACACTGGGAAGGGACAAGGGACGGAGAAAACACAAGCGAGTGGCTGGGGACAGAGCTGGGGACAGGGGGACACAGGTGGGGACACAGGGACTGAGGGGACACTGGGAAGGGACAGGAGGGACAGAGGAGGGAACGGGGGGACATTGGGAAGGGACATGGGACAGACGTGGGGACACGGGGAAGGGACAGGGGGGACACTGGGACAGACGTGGGGATGTGAGGACACTGGGAAGGGACACAGGACAGAAGTGGGGACAGGAGGGACACTGGGAAGGGACGGGGGGACACTGGGAAGGGACAAGGGACAGACGTGGGGACACTGGGAAGGGACAGGGGACAGAGCTGGGGACAGGGGGACACAGGTGGGGACACAGGCAGTGAGGGGACACTGGGAAGGGACAAGGGACAGAGAAGGGAATGGGGGGACACTGGGAAGGGACAAGGGACAGAGAGAAAACACAAGCGAGTGGCTGGAGACAGAGCTGGGGACAGGGGGACACAGGTGGGGACACAGGGACTGAGGGGACACGGGGAAGGGACAAGGGACAGAGAAGGGAATGGGGGGACATTGGGAAGGGACACGGGACAGACGTGGGGACACTGGGAAGGGACAAGGGACAGAGATGGGGATGTGGGGACACTGGGAAGGGACAAGGGACAGATGTGGGGACACTGGGAAGGGACAAGGGACAAAGCTGGGGACAGGGGGACACAGGTGGGGACACAGGCAGTGAGGGGACACTGGGAAGTGACGGGGGGACACTGGGAAGGGACACAGGACAGAGCTGGGGACACTGGGAAGGGACAGGGGACAGAGGTGGGGATGTGAGGACTGAGGGGACACTGGGAGGGGACAGGGGACAGAGCTGGGGACACTGGGAGGGAACAGGGGACAGAGTGGGGGACATGGGGACAGAGGGAACACTGGAAGGTGACAGAGATGGGGACGTGGGGACTGTGGGGACACTGGGAAGTGGCTGGGGACAGGGGACACCGATGGGGACACGGGGACAGAGAGGACACTGGGAGGGGACAGAGCTGGGGACAGAGGGGACCCGTGGGGGCCGTACCTGGAGCCACCCCCCCCCCGGGGGACACATGGTGCCATCGTCCCCGATGACCCCCAGCAGGGGCAGCCCGTGGGCCCGGGCCAGCGCCAGGTCGGGGGGGCTGTGCCCCGGGGTCACCTTCACCGCCCCTGCGGGGACAGGGACACGCTGCCACCCCCGGGCACCCCCCCGGCACCCTCAGGGTCCCCATGGGCCCCCCTGTCACCCCCCAGTGTCCCCATGGTCCCTCCTGTCACCCCCCAGTGTCCCCATGGGCCCCCCTGTCACCCCCCAGTGTCCCCATGGGCCCCCCTGTCACCCCCCAGTGTCCCCATGGGCCCCTCTGTCACCCCCCAGTGTCCCCATGGTCCCCCCTGTCACCCCCCCCCCGTCCACTTTACCATTCTTCTACCCAAACCAGTGTCTGTCTCCCCCTTACTGGTCCCAGTTTCTCACCCCACATCTCTCCCAGTCCCCTTACTGGTCCCAGTGCCCCCTCTCCCAGTACAGATCCCAGTCCTATCCCCATACTGGTCCCAGTTTCTCACCCCACTTCTCTCCCAGTCCCCTTACTGGTCCCAGTTTCTCACCCCACATCTCTCCCAGTCCCCATACTGGCCCCAGTTTCTCACCCCACATCTCTCCCAGTCCCCTTACTGGTCCCAGTGCCCCCTCTCCCAGTACAGATCCCAGTCCTGTCCCCATACTGGCCCCAGTTTCTCACCCCACATCTCTCCCAGTCCCCATACTGGCCCCAGTTTCTCACCCCACATCTCTCCCAGTCCCCTTACTGGTCCCAGTGCCCCCTCTCCCAGTACAGATCCCAGTCCTGTCCCCCATACTGCCCCAGTTTCTCACCCCACATCTCTCCAGTCGCCTTACTGTCCCAGTTTCTCACCCCACTTCTCTCCCAGTCCCCATACTGGCCCCAGTTTCTCACCCCACATCTCTCCCAGTCCCCTTACTAGTCCAGTTTCTCTCCCCACATCTCTCCCAGTCCCCTTACTGCTCCCAGTGCCCCCTCTCCCAGTACAGATCCCAGTCCTGTCCCCATACTGGTCCCAGTTTCCCACCCCACATCTCTCCCAGTCCCCTTACTGGTCCCAGTTTCTCACCCCACATCTCTCCAGTCCCCTTACTGCTCCCAGTGCCCCCTCCCCCAGCCCAGCTCCCAGTCCCGCCCCCATACTGGTCCCAGTACCGTGCCGCGGGCGGGCTCCACCGCGGGGTCGGTGACGACGGGCAGCAGCTGCCCCGTGAAGGGGTGACGGACGTGGCGGCCATGGAGGTGCTGAGCGAAGGGGTGGGGGGGTCAAGCTCAAGCCACGCCCCCTCCCCAGCCAGGCCACGCCCCTCCGGACAGGCCACGCCCCTTTAAGGGCGGAGCTAAGCCCTGACATCACGCCCTGCTGACCAATCCCTGCCAAACTCCAGAGGAAAAAAAAAGGCTCAAGCCCCGCCCCATCCATTGACTCCACCCCAGCAACGAGACCACGCCCCCTTTATCCCCAAGCCCCACCCCTTTCCCTTATATGGATCTACCCACCCGGAAAAGGGAAGGGGCTAAACCATAACCTCAACAATGCCAACAAGGCGGCTCTGCCCCACAAGCCCCGCCCCCCTCCCCGAGGCCCCGCCCCCTCACCGTGTAGCGGGGGTCCGAGGGTGTGCACGGCCACGGCCACGTCCCCAACATCGTCTCGGGGCGCGTGGTGGCCACCGGCAGCTCCAGGCCTGGATATGGGGGGGACACACGCGTCAGGGACACTTGGGGACACGTCGGGGACACGTCGGGGACACGTCGGGGACACGTCGGGGACACGGGGGGACACGGGGGGACACGGGGGGACACGTCGGGGACACGTCGGGGACACGTCGGGGACACGTCGGGGACACATCAGGGACACATCAGGGACATGGGGGGACACGTCGGGGACACGTCGGGGACACGGGGGGACACGGGGGGACACTCAGGCACACGTCAGGGACATGGGGGACACTTGGGGACACTCGGGGACACGTCGGGGACACGTCGGGGACACGTCGGGGACACTCACGGACATGTTGGGGACACACCAGGGACACGCCAGGGACACAGGGTGACATGTCAAGGATGTGGGGTGACACATCAGGGACAACATTGGGGACAGGGGAGACACGGGGTGACACATCAGGGACACGGGAAACACGGGGTGACACGGTAGACACAGGGTGACACGTCATGGACGTGTTGGGGACAGGGGGTGACACACCTGGGATGTGTCAGGGACATGGAGACAGCGGACACTCGGGGACACGTCAGGGACACGGGGACACTCGGGGACACAGGGGGACACTCGGGGACACGTCGGGGACACAGGGGGACACTCGGGGACACGTCGGGGACATGGGGGACACTCGGGGACACGTCGGGGACATGGGGGACACTTGGGGACACTCAGGGACACAGGGGGACACTCAGGGACATGTGGGTGACATGCAAGACACGTCAGGGACACATTGGGGACATGGGGTGACACATCAGGGACATGTTGGGGACACAACACACACGGGGTGACCCATCAGGGACACGGGGGTGACACGGGAGACCCGGGGTGACACATCAAGGACACATTGGGGACGTTCGGGGACACGGGGAGGGGACACACACACCACAACGTGTCAGGCCACCCAGGAGGGACCCGCAGAGCCACCCAGGGGCCACCCGGGGTGTCCCCAACCCCCCCCCCCCCCCCGCCACTCACCGTCCCCCCCCTCCACGGGGTACGCGAAGGTGACGAGGACCCCGAAGGTGACAGCTTGGGGACACCCGGGGACACGCAGCGCCGTGGGGCCCGTCAGGACGCGCGGCTCCACCTGCCACGACCCAGAGCTGATTGAGCGGCGGGGTGGGGGGGGGCTCAGCGTCCCTTGGGGACAATTTGGGGACAATTTGGGGACACCCCCACCTCCACGTCGGCCAGGGCGGAGCGCAGGGCGCAGGACCAGGTGACGAGGCGTCGGGCGCGACGGATCAACCCGGCGTCGTGCAGCCGCACGAACGCTTCCGTCACCGCGCGCGAGAACCCCTGAAGTGACATTTAGGGACGTTTTGGGGACATTTAGGGACATTTTTTTGGGGGGGGGGGGACACACAAACCCGCTTACGGGATCCATGGTGAAGGCGCAGCGGCTCCAATCCAGCGACGCTCCAGCGCCCGCAGCTGCCGCAGGATTTCGTCGCCGTGCCTGGATTTGGGACACGAAGGTGCCACGGGTTCGGGTGTCCTGTTGTCACCCCCTTTGTCACCTGCCGTGTCCCCTTTGTCACCTGCCGTGTCCCCTTTGTCACCCCCCCCCCCCCCCCCCTCTCACCGTTTTTTCCAAGCCCAAACTTCCTCCAAGAATCGCGACCGGGACAAATCCTGACGCCGTAACCGTCGCCGCTGCCACAGCCAACGCTCCACCACGGCCTGGGGACACGTTGGGGACACGTTGGGGACGTTGAGGAGCATGAGGGGACCCCAAAATTCTCATAAATCCCCCCAAAAATCTCACCTGGGTGGCGATACCGGCGTGGTCGGTGCCCGGTACCCACAGGACGCTCCAGCCCTGCATCCGCCGCCTGGTGCCGAAAAAAAAAAAAAAAAAAAGGGGTGGGGGGGGGTGAGGGGGTGTCACCCCAATCCCCCCCCCCTGCCAGCACCCATGGGTGACCCCCCCCAACCCCCCAGGGGGGGCTCTACCACTCCAGACCCCCCAGCACCCCCAAATTGGGTCTTTAAAAGACACGTAACGGCCCTAAAATGTTGCCCCCCCCCACCTCCAAGAGGGTCAACCTGCACCCCCCAACCACCCCAAATCTCCCCCCCCCCCAAAAAAACACCTGGGGACCCATCCTGCCCCCCAAACCCCAAATCCCCCCCAGGGGTCCCAATCTGCCCCCCCACCCCCAAATCCCCCCCCCGGGGTCCCAATCTGCCCCCCCCACCCCCAAAAAAATGCTCCTGGGGGACCCATCCTGCCCCCCCCAAACCCCAAATCCCCCCCAGGGGTCCCAATCTGCCCCCCCCCCCAAAAACCCTCCTGGGGGACCCAATCTGCCCCCCCCCCCAAATCCCCCCCCAGGGGACCCAATCTGCCCCCCCCACACCCCCAAACCTTTTGGGGGACCCAATCTGCCCCCCCCAACCCCAAATCCCCCCCCCCCCAAAACCCTCCTGGGGACCCCTCCTGCCCCCCCCAAACCCCAAATCCCCCCCAGGGGTCCCAATCTGTCCCCCCCCCCCAAAACCCTCCTGGGGGACCCAATCTGCCCCCCCCCACCCCCAAATCCCCCCCAGGGGACCCAATCTGTCGTCCCCCCCCCCCCCCCAACTCCCCCCAGGGGTCCCAATCTGCCCCCCCCACCCTCAAAAAACCCTCCTGGGGGTCCCAATCTGCCCCCCCCCCCCCCAAAAACCCCTCCTGGGGACCCAATCTGCCCCCCAACCCCAAATCCCCCCCCCCCCCCAAAAACCCTCCTGGGGGACCCCTCCTGCCCCCCCAACCCCAAATCCCCCCCGGGGTCCAATCTGCCCCCCCCCACCCCCAAAAACCCTCCTGGGGGGACCCAATCTGCCCCCCCCCACCCCCAAATCCCCCCCAGGGGACCCAATCTGCCCCCCTCCCACCCCCCAAACCTTTTGGGGGGCCCCATCCTGCCCCCCCCCCCACTGACCAGCGCACGAGGGTGTCCTGGAGGGTGACGCCGAGGGTGTGACCCAGGTGCAGGGACCCGGTGACGTTGGGGGGGGGCAGCACCAAGCTGAGAACACGGGGACCCCCCCCCGGCACCTGCACGACAGGGGCTGAGACCGGCCACCGCTCAGCGCACGAATGGGGCATCTACACCCCCCCCCGGGGTTTTTACCCCCCCCCGGGGGTTTTAACCTCTCCCAGGGTGTTTTTTACCCCCCCCCCATCTTTTTACCCCTCCCCCAGGGCGTTTTTATCCGCCCCCCCCCGGATTTTTACCCCCCCACAACAGCTTTTACCCCCCTCCCCATGGTGCTTTTATGCCCCCCCCGGGTATTTTTACCCCCCCCCGGGTGTTTTTACCCCCCCCCCAAGGAGATTTTTACCCCCCCCAGCTGCTTTTACCCCCCCCCAGGGTGTTTTTCCCCCCCCCAGGATCTTTTTACCCCCCTCCAACCACATTTAACCCCCCCCCCCAGGTGTTTTTACCCCCCTCCTAAGGAGATTTTTACCCCCCCCAGCTGCTTTTACCCCCCCCAGGATCTTTTTACCCCCCCAAGCACTTTTAACCCCCCCCCACTGTTTTCACCCCCCCCCCGAGCACTTTTATCCCCCCCCCAGGGTGTTTTTACCCCCCTCTCCAGAGATTTTTACCCCCCCCCCGCATGTTTTTACCCCAACCACAAGTGTT
>NW_027437035.1:0-40663 GCF_047716275.1 Strix uralensis
AGGACGAAGAGAAAGGAGGAAGTGAGAGGAGGAAGAGAGAGGAAGAGGAGAGTGGAGGAAGAGAGAGGAGGAAGAGAGAAGAGGAAGACAGAGGAAAAATAGGAGGAAAAGAGAGGAGGAAGCGAGAGAAGGAAGAGAGGGAAGGAAGAGAGAGGAGGCAGAGAGAGGAGGAAGAGAAACGAAAAGTAGAACGGAGGAAAAGAGAAGAAAGAAAGAGGAGGAATAGAGTGGAGGAAGAGAGAGGAAGAGGAGAGAGTAGAAAGAGAGAGGAGGAAGAGAGAGGAGGAATAGAGAGGAGGAAGATAGAGGAAAAGAAGAGAGGAGAAGGAGAGAGGAGGAAGAGAGAGAAGGAAGAGAATGAAGGAAGAGGGAGGAAGAGGAGAGCGGAGGAACAGAAAGGAGGAAGAGAGAGGAGGAGTAGAGATTAGGAAGATAGAGGAGGAAGAGAGAGAAGGAAGAGAGAGGAAGAGGAGAGAGGAGGAACAGAGAGGAAGATGAGAGTGGAGAAAGAGAGAGGTAAAAGGAAGAGTAGGAATAGGTGGAGGAAAAGAGAGAAGGAAGAGAGAGGAGGAAGAGAGAGGAGGAAGAGAGAGGAGGAAGAGAGAGGAGGAAGAGAGAGGAAAAGTAGAGAGGAGGAAAAGAGAGGAAAGAGAGAGGAGGAATAGAGTGGAGGAAGAGAGGAAGAGGAGAGAGGAGAAAGAGAGAGGAGGAAGAGAAAGGAGGAATAGAGAAGACGAAGAGAGAGGAAAAGTAGAGAGGATGAAAAGATAGGAGGAAGAGCGAGGAGGAAGAGAGAGGAGGAAGAGAGAGGAAAAATACAGAGGAGGAAAAGAAAGGAGGAAGAGAGAGGAAGAAAAGAGATTAGGAAGAGAGAGGAGAAAGAGAGAGGAAAATGAGAGAGGAGGAAGAGGTGGAGGAAAAGAGAGGAGGAAGAGAGAGGAGGAAGAGAGAGGAGGAAGAGAGAGGAGGTAGAGAGAGAAGGAAGAGAGAGGAAAAGTAGAGAGAAGGAAAAGAGAGGAGAAAGTGAGAGGAGGAAGAGAGAGGAGGAAGAGAGAGGAGGAAGAGACAGGAGAAAAAGAGAGGAGGAGGAGAGAGGAGGAATAGAGAGGAGGAAGAGAGAGGAAGAGGAGAGAGAAGGAAGACAGAGGAGGAAGAGAGAGCAGGAAGAAAGAGGAAGAGGAGAGAGAAGGAAGAGAGAGGAGTTAAAGGGAGGAGGAACAGAGAGGAAGAGGAGAGAGGAGGAAGAGAGTGGAGGATGAGAGAGGAGGAATAGAGAGGAAGAGGAGAGAGGAGGATAGAGGAGAAAGAGAGAGGAGGAAGAGTGAGGAAGAGGAGAGAAGAGGAGGAGAGAGGAGGAAGAGAGAGGAGGAAGAGAGAGGAGGAAGAGAGTGTAAAAATAGGAGGAAGAGAAAGGAGGAAGACAGAGGAGAAAGAGAGAGGAGGAAGAGAGAGGAGGAAGAGAGAGGAGGAAGAGAGAGGAGAAAGAGAGAGGAGGAAAAGAGAGAAGGAAGAGAGAGGAGGTAGAGAGAGGAAAAGGAGAGAGGAAGAATAGAGAGGAGGAATTGAGAGGAGAAATACAGAGGAGGAAGAGAGAGAAGGAAGAGAGAGGAGGAGGAGAGAGGAGGAATGGAGAGGAGGACGAGAGAGGAGGAAAATAGAGGAGGAAGAGAGAGGACGAAGAGAGAGTAGGAAGAGAGTGAAAGAGGAGAGACGAGGAGGAGAGAGGAGGAAAAGAGAGGAGGAAGAGAGAGGAGGCAGAGAGAGGAGGAAGAGAGAGGAGGAAGAGAGAGGAGGAAGATAGAGGAAGAGGAGAGAGGAGGAAGACAGAGGAAGATGAGAGAGGAGAAAGAGAGAGGTAAAAGGAAGAGTAGGAATAGGTGGAGGAAAAGAGAGAAGGAAGAGAGAGGAGGAAGAGAGAGGACGAAGAGAGAGAAAAAGTAGAGAGGATGAAAAGATAGGAGGAAGCGTGAGGAGGAAGAGAGAGGAAGAAGAGAGAGGAAAAATACAGAGGAGAAAAAGAGAGGAGGAAGAGAGAGGAAAAGTAGAGAGGAGGAAAAGATAGGAGGAAGAGAGAGGAGGAAGAGAGAGGAGGAAGAGAGAGGAGGAAGAGAGGAAGAAGAGAGAGAAGGAAGAGAGAGGAGGAGCAGAGAGGAGAAAGAGAGAGGAAAAAGGTAGAGTAGGAATAGGTGGAGGAAAAGAGAGGAGGAAGAGAGAGGAGGAAGAAAGAGGAAAATGAGAGAGGAAGAAGAGATGGAGGAATAGAGAGGAGGAAGAGAGAGGAGGAAGAGAGAGCAGGAAGAGAGAGTAGGAAGGGAGAGGAAAAGGAGAGAGGAAAAATAGTGAGGAGGAATAGAGAGAAGGAATAGAGAGGAGGAAGAGAGAGGAGGAAGAGAGAGGAGGAGGAGACAGGAGGAATGGAGAGGAGGACGAGAGAGGAGGAAAAGATAGGAGGAAGAGAGAGGAGGAAAAGAGAGGACGAAGAGAGAGGAGGAAAAGGGAGGAGGAACAGAGAAGAAGAGGAGAGAGGAGGAAGAGAGAGGAGGAAGAGAGAGAAAGAGGAGAGAGGAGGAGGAGAGACGAGGAAGAGAGAGGAGGAAGAGAGAGGAGTAAGAGAGAGGAATATTAGGAGGAAAAGAGAGGAAGAAGAGAGAGAAGGAAGAGAGAGGAGGAAGAGAGAGGAAGAGAGGAGTGGAGGAAGAGAGAGGAGGAAGAGAGAGGAGGAAGAGAGTGTAAAAATAGGAGGAAAAGAGAGGAGGAAGAGAGAGTAGGAAGAGAGAGGAGGAAGAGAAAGGAGGAAGAGAGAGGAGAAGAGAGAGAAGGAAGAGAAAGGATGAAGAGAGAGCAAGAAGAGAGAGGAGGAAAAGGGAGGAGGTACAGAGAGGAAGAGGTGAGAGGAGGAAGAGAGAGGAGGAAGAGAGAGAAGGAAGAGAGAGGAAGAGGAGAGAGGAGGAAGAGAGAGGAAAAAGGAAGAGTAGGAATAGGTGGAGGAAAAGAGAGGAGGAAGAGAGAGGAGGAAGAGAGAGGAGGTAGAGAGAGGAGGAAAAGAGAGGAAAAGTAGAGAGGAGGAAAAGAGAGGAAAGAGAGTGGAGGAATAGAGTGGAGGAAGAGAGAGGAAGAGGAGAGAGGAGAAAGAGAGAGGAGGAAGAGAGAGAAAAAATACAGAGAAGGAAAAGAGAGGAGGAAGAGAGATGAAGAAGAGAGAGGAGGAAGAGAGAGGAGAAAGAGAGAAGAGAAAGAGTGAGGAAAAGAAGAGAGGAGGAGGAGAGAGAAGGAAGAGAGAGGAGGAAGAGTGAGGAGGGAGAGGGAGGGGAAAAGAGACGAGGAAGATGGGAGAAAGATAGGAGGAAGAGACAGGAGGAAGAGAGAGGCGGAAGATAGAGGAAGAGGAGAGTGGAGGAAGAGAGAGGAGGAAGAGAGAGGAAGAGGAGAGAGGAAGAAGAGAGAGGAGGAGGAAAGAGTAAAAGAAGAGAGGAGTAAGAGATAGGAGGAAGAGAGAGCAAAAGTAGAGAGGTGGAAAAGAGAGGAAAGAGAGAGGAGGAATAAAGTGGAGGAAGAGAGAGGAGGAAGAGAGAGAGTAGGAGGAGAGAGGAGGAAGAGAGAGGAGGAAGAGAGAGGAGGAAGAGAGAGGAGGAGGAGAGAGGAAAAAGAGAGGAAGAAGAGACAGGAGGAAGAAACAGGAGGAAGAGAGAGGAGGAGGAAAGAGGAAGAAGAGAGAGGAGGAAGACAGAGGAGGAAGAGAGAGGAGGAAGAGAGAGGAGGATGAGACAGGAAGAGTAGAAAGAAGGAAAAGAGAGGAGTTAAAGGGAGGAGGAACAGATAGGAAGGGGAGAGAGGAGGAAGAGATTGGAGGATGAGAGAGGACGAAAAGAGAGGAAGAGGAGAAAGGAGGAGAAGAGAGGAGGAAGAGAGAGAAGGATGAGACAGGAAGAGTAGAGAAGAGGAGGAGAGAGAAGGAAGAGAGAGGAAGAAGAGAGAGGAGGAAGAGACAGGAGGAAGAGAGAGAAAGAGGAGAGAGGAGGAGGAGAGAGGAGGAAGAGAGAGAAAGAGGAGAGAGGAGGAGGAGAGAGGAGGAAGAGAGAGGAAAATGAGAGAGGAGGAAGAGAGAGGAAAAGGAGAGAGGAGGAAGTGGTGGAGGAAAAGAGAGGAGTAAGAGAGGAGGAAGAGAGGAGGAAGGGAGAGGACGAAGAGAGAGGCGGAAGAGAGAGTAAGAGGAGAGTGGAGGAAGAGAGAGAAAGAAGAGAGAGGAATAAGAGAGGAAAAATAGGAGGAAAAGAGAGGAGGAAGAGAGAGAAGGAAGAGAGGGAAGGAAGAGAGAGGAGGCAGAGAGAGGAGGAAGAGAGAGGAAAAGTAGAGAGGAGGAAAAGAGTGGAAAGACAGAGGAGGAATAGAGTGCAGGAAGAGAGAGAAAGAAGAGAGAGGAGAAAGAGAGAGGTGAAAGAGAGAGGAGGAATAGAGAGGAGGAAGAGAGAGGAAAAGTAGAGAGGAGGAAAAGATAGGAGGAAGAGAGAGGAGGAAGAGAGAGGAGGAAGAGAGAGGAAAAATACAGAGGAGGAAAAGAGAGGAGGAAGAGAGAGGAGGAAGAGAGAGGAGGAAGAGAGAGGAGGAGGAGAGACGAGGGAGAGGGAGGAGGAAAAGAGAGGAGAAAGATAGGAGGAAGAGAGAAGGAAGAGAGAGGAGGAAGAGAGGCGGAAGAGAGGGGAAAAGGAGAGTGGAGGAAGAGAGAGGAGGAAGGGAGAGGAAGAGGAGAGAGGAAGAAAAGAGAGGAAAATGAGAGAGGAGGAAGAGAGAGGAAAAGTAGAGAGGAGGAAGTGGTGGAGGAAAAGAGAGGAGTAAAAGAGAACGAAGAGAGGAGGAAGAGAGAGGAAGAAGAGAGGGGCGGAAGTGAGAGGAAGAGGAGAGTGGAGGAAGACAGAGGAGGAAGAGAGAGGAGTAAGAGAGAAGAGGAAGAGAGAGGAAAATGAGAGAGGAGGAAGAGAGAGGAAAAGGAAAGAGGAGGAAGTGGTGAAGAAAAGAGAGGAGGGAGAGAGTAGGAAGAGAGGAGGAAGAGAGAGGAGGAAGAGAGAGGCGGAAGTGAGCGAAAGAGGAGAGACGAGGAGGAGAGAGGAGGAAAAGAGAGGAGGAAGAGAGAGGAGGAAGAGAGAGGAAGAGAAGAGCGGAGGAAGAGAGAGGACGAAGAGAAAGGAGGAAGTGAGAGGAGGAAGAGAGAGGAAGAGGAGAGTGGAGGAAGAGAGAGGAGGAAGAGAGAAGAGGAAGACAGAGGAAAAATAGGAGGAAAAGAGAGGAGGAAGCGAGAGAAGGAAGAGAGGGAAGGAAGAGAGAGGAGGCAGAGAGAGGAGGAAGAGAAACAAAAAGTAGAGAGGAGGAAAAGAGAAGAAAGAAAGAGGAGGAATAGAGTGGAGGAAGAGAGAGGAAGAGGAGAGAGTAGAAAGAGAGAGGAGGAAGAGAGAGGAGGAATAGAGAGGAGGAAGAGAGAGGAAAAGAAGAGAGGAGAAGGAGAGAGGAGGAAGAGAGAGAAGGAAGAGAAAGAAGGAAGAGGGAGGAAGAGGAGAGAGGAGGAACAGAAAGGAGGAAGAGAGAGGAGGAGTAGAGATTAGGAAGATAGAGGAGGAAGAGAGAGAAGGAAGAGAGAGGAAGAGGAGAGAGGAGGAAGAGAGAAGAAGATGAGAGTGGAGAAAGAGAGAGGTAAAAGAAGAGTAGGAATAGGTGGAGGAAAAGAGAGAAGGAAGAGAGAGGAGGAAGAGAGAGGAGGAAGAGAGAGGAAAAGTAGAGAGGAGGAAAAGAGAGGAAAGAGAGAGGAGGAATAGAGTGGAGGAAGAGAGGAAGAGGAGAGAGGAGAAAGAGAGAGGAGGAAGAGAGAGGAGGAATAGAGAAGACGAAGAGAGAGGAAAAGTAGAGAGGATGAAAAGATAGGAGGAAGAGCGAGGAGGAAGAGAGAGGAGGAAGAGAGAGAAAAAATACAGAGGAGGAAAAGAGAGGAGGAAGAGAGAGAAGGAAGAGAGGGAAGGAAGAGAGAGGAGGCAGAGAGAGGAGGAAGAGAAACGAAAAGTAGAGAGGAGGAAAAGAGAAGAAAGAAAGAGGAGGAATAGAGTGGAGGAAGAGAGAGGAAGAGGAGAGAGTAGAAAGAGAGAGGAGGAAGAGAGAGGAGGAATAGAGAGGAGGAAGAGAGAGGAAAAGAAGAGAGGAGAAGGAGAGAGGAGGAAGAGAGAGAAGGAAGAGAATGAAGGAAGAGGGAGGAAGAGGAGAGAGGAGGAACAGAAAGGAGGAAGAGAGAGGAGGAGTAGAGATTAGGAAGATAGAGGAGGAAGAGAGAGAAGGAAGAGAGAGGAAGAGGAGAGAGGAGGAAGAGAGAAGAAGATGAGAGTGGAGAAAGAGAGAGGTAAAAGGAAGAGTAGGAATAGGTGGAGGAAAAGAGAGAAGGAAGAGAGAGGAGGAAGAGAGAGGAGGAAGAGAGAGGAAAAGTAGAGAGGAGGAAAAGAGAGGAAAGAGAGAGGAGGAATAGAGTGGAGGAAGAGAGGAAGAGGAGAGAGGAGAAAGAGAGAGGAGGAAGAGAGAGGAGTAATAGAGAAGATGAAGAGAGAGGAAAAGTAGAGAGGATGAAAAGATAGGAGGAAGAGCGAGGAGGAAGAGAGAGGAGGAAGAGAGAGAAAAAATACAGAGGAGGAAGAGAGAGGAGGAAGAGAGAGGAGGAAGAGAGAGGAGGTAGAGAGAGAAGGAAGAGAGAGGAAAAGTAGAGAGAAGGAAAAGAGAGGAGAAAGTGAGAGGAGGAAGAGAGAGGAGGAAGAGAGAGGAGGAAGAGAGAGGAGGAAGAGACAGGAGGAAGAGAGAGGAGGAGGAGAGAGGAGGAATAGAGAGGAGGAAGAGAGAGGAAGAGGAGAGAGAAGGAAGACAGAGGAGGAAGAGAGAGGAGGAAGAGAGAGGAAGAGGAGAGAGAAGGAAGAGAGAGGAGTTAAAGGGAGGAGGAACAGAGAGGAAGAGGAGAGAGGAGGAAGAGAGTGGAGGATGAGAGAGGAGGAATAGAGAGGAAGAGGAGAGAGGAGGAGGATAGAGGAGGAAGAGAGAGGACGAAGAGTGAGGAAGAGGAGAGAAGAGGAGGAGAGAGGAGGAAGAGAGAGGAGGAAGAGAGAGGAGGAAGAGAGTGTAAAAATAGGAGGAAGAGAAAGGAGGAAGAGAGAGGAGAAAGAGAGAGGAGGTAGAGAGAGGAGGAAGAGAGAGGAGAAAGAGAGAGGAGGAAAAGAGAGAAGGAAGAGAGAGGAGGTAAAGAGAGGAAAAGGAGAGAGGAAGAATAGAGAGGAGGAATTGAGAGGAGAAATAGAGAGGAGGAAGAGAGAGAAGGAAGAGAGAGGAAGAAAAGAGAGGAGAAAGAGAGAGGAGGAAGACAGAGGAAAAAGACAGAGGAGGTAAAGAGAGGAAGAAGAGAGAGGAAGAAGAGAGAGTAGGAAGAGAGAGGAGGAAGAGAGAAGAAAATGAGAGAGGAGGAAGAGGTGGAGGAAAAGAAAGGAGGAAGAGAGAGAAGAAAGAGAGAGGAGGAATAGAGAGGAGGAGAAGAGAGGAAGAGTAGAGAGAAGGAAGAGAGAGGAGTTAAAGGGAGGAGGAACAGAGAGGAAGAGGAGAGAGGAGGAAGAGAGTAGAGAATGATAGAGGAGGAATAGAGAGGAAGAGGATAGAGGAGGAGTAGAGAGGAGGAAGAGAGAGGAGGAAGAGTGAGGAAGAGGAGAGAAGAGGAGGAGAGAGGAGGAAGAGAGCGGAAGAGGAGAGAGGAGGAAGAGAGAGGAGGAAGAGAGAGGAGGAAAACAGAGGAGAAAGAGAGAGGAGGAAGACAGAGAAAGAAGACAGAGGAGGTAAAGAGAGGAAGAAGAGAGAGGAGGAAGAGAGAGGAGGTAGAGAGAGGAGGAAGAGAGAGGAAAAGTAGAGAGGAGGAAAAGAGAGGAGAAAGAGAGAGGAGGAAGAGAGAGGAGGAAGAGAGAGGAGGAAGAGAAAGGAGGAAGAGAGAGGAGGAGGAGAGAGGAGGAAGAGAGAGGAGTAAGAGCGAGGAAGACGAGAGAGAAGGAAAACAGAGGAGGAAGAGAGAGGAGGAAGAGAGAGGAGGAAGAGAGAGGAAGAGGAGAGAGAAGGAAGAGAGACGAGTTAAAGTGAGTTGGAACAGAGAGAAAGAGGAGAGAGGAGGAAGAGAGTGGAGGATGAGAGAGGGGGAATAGAGAAGAAGAGGAGAGAGGAGGAGGATAGAGGAGGAAGAGAGAGGAGGAAGAGAGAGGAAGAGGAGAGAGCAGGAAGAGAGAGGAGGAAGAGAGAGGAGGAAAAGAGAGGAAGCACAGAGAGGAAGATGAGAGAGGAGCAAGACAGGTGGAAGATAGAGAAAGAGGAGAGAGGAGGAGTGAGGAGGAAGAGAGAGGAGGAAGAGAGAGGAGGAAGAGAAACGAAAAGGAGAGAGGAGGAAGTGGTGGAGGAAAAGAGAGGAGGTAGAGAAGAGGAAGAGAGAGGAGGAAGAGAGAGGAATAGGAGAGAGGAGGAAGAGAGAGGAGGAGGAGAAAGGAAGAGTAGAGAGAAGGAAGAGAGAGGAGTTAAAGGGAGAAGGAACAGAGAGGAAGAGGAGATAGGAGGAAGAGAGTGGAGGATGAGAGAGGAGAAATAAAGAGCAAGAGGAGACAGGAGGAGGAGAGAGGAGGAAGAGAGAGGAGGAAGAGAGAGGAGGAAGAGAGAGGAAAATGAGAGAGGAGGAACAGGTGGAGGAAAAGAGAGGAGGAAGAGAGAGGAGGAAGAGAGAGGAGGAAGAGAGAGGAGGAAGAGAAACGAAAAGGAGAGAGGAAGAATAAAGAGAAGAAATAGAGAGGAGGAATAGAGAGGAGGAAAAGAGAGGAGGAAGAGAGAGGAGGAGGAGAGAGGAGGAAAAAAGAGGAGGAAGAGAGAGGAGGAAAAGAGAGAAGGAAGAGAGAGGAGCAAGAGAGAGGAGGAAGAGAGAGAAGAAAGAGAGAGGAGGAGGAGAGAGGAGGAGGAGAGAGGAGGAAGAGAGAGGAGGAAGAGAGAGGAAGAGGAGAGAGGAGAAAGAGAGAGGAAGAGGAGAGAGGAGGAAGAGAGAGGAGGAAGAGAGAGGAAGGGGAGAGAGGAGGAAGAGAGAGGAGGAAGAGACAGGAGGAGGAGAGAGGAAGAGTAGAGAGAAGGAAGAGAGAGGAGTTAAAGGGAGGATGAACAGAGAGGAAGAGGAGAGAGGAGAGAGTGGAGGATGAGAGAGGAGGAATTGAGAGGAAGAGGAGAAAGGAGGAAGAGAGAGGAGGAAGAGTGAGGAAGAGGAGAGAAGAGGAGTAGAGAGGAGGAAGAGAGAGGAAGAGGAGAGAAGAGGAAGAGAGAGGAGGAAGAGAGAGGAAAAGTAGGGAGGAGGAAAAGAGAGAAGAAAGAGAAAGGAGCAAGAGAGAGGAGGAAGAGAGAGGAGGAAAAGGGAGGAGGAACAGAGAAGAAGAGGAGAGAGAAGGAAGAGAGTGGAGGATGAGAGAGGAGGAATAGTGAGGAAGAGGAGAAAGGAGGAGGAGAGAGGAGGAAGAGAGAGGAGGAAGAGAGAGAAGGAAGAGAGAGGAAGAGAAGAGAGGAGGAAGAGAGAGGAGGAAAAGGGAGGAGGAACAGAGAGGAAGAGGAGAGAGGAGGAAGAGGGAGGAGAAAGAGAGAGGAAGAAGAGAGTGGAGGAGGAGAGAGGAGGAAGAGAGAGGAGGAAGAAAGAGAAGAAAGAGAGAGGAAGAGGAGAGACAAGGAAAAGAGAGGAAAAAGGAAGAGTAGGAATAGGTGGAGGAAAACAGAGGAGGAAGAGAGAGGAGGAAGAGAGAAGAGGAAGAGAGAGGAAAAGTAGAGAGGAGGAAAAGAGAGGAAGAGAGAGGAGGAATAGAGTGGAGGAAGAGAGAGGAAGAGGAGAGAGGAGAAAGAGAGAGGAGGAAGAGAGAGGAGGAATAGAGAGGAGGAAGAGAGAGGAAAAGTAGAGAGGAGGAAAAGATAGGAGGAAGAGAGAGGAGGAAGAGAGAGGAGGAAGAGAGAGGAGGAAAAGAGGGAAAATACAGAGGAGGAAAAGAGAGGAGGAAGAGAGAGGAGAAAGAGAGAGGAGAAAGAGAGAGAAGAAAGAGAGAGGAGGAGGAGAGAGGAGGAGGAGAGAGGAGGAGGAGAGAGGAGGAGGAGAGAGGAGGAGGAGAGAGGAGGAGGAGAGAGGAGGAGGAGAGAGGAGGAAGAGAGAGGAAGAGGAGAGAGGAGGAAGAGAGAGGGGGAAAAGAGAGGAAGAGGAGAGAGGAGGAAGAGAGAGGAGGAAGAGAGAGGAGGAAGAGACAGGAGGAGGAGAGAGGAAGAGTAGAGAGAAGGAAGAGAGAGGAGTTAAAGGGAGGATGAACAGAGAGGAAGAGGAGAGAGGAGAGAGTGGAGGATGAGAGAGGAGGAATTGAGAGGAGTAGGAGAAAGGAGGAAGAGAGAGGAGGAAGAGTGAGGAAGAGGAGAGAAGAGGAGTAGAGAGGAGGAAGAGAGAGGAAGAGGAGAGAAGAGGAAGAGAGAGGAGGAAGAGAGAGGAAAAGTAGAGAGGAGGAAAAGAGAGAAGAAAGAGAAAGGAGCAAGAGAGAGGAGGAAGAGAGAGGAGGAAAAGGGAGGAGGAACAGAGAGGAAGAGGAGAGAGAAGGAAGAGAGAGGAGAAAGAGAGAGAATAAGGAGAGAGTAGGAGGAGAGAGGAGGAAAAGTGAGGAAGAGGAGAGAAGAGGAAGAGAGAAGAGGAAGAGATAGGAAAAGTAGAGAGAAAGAAAGAGAGAAGAAAGAGAGAGGAGGAAGAGAGAGGAGGAAGAGAGAGGAAGAGAAGAGTGGAGGAAGAGAGAGGAGGAAGAGAGGAGGAAGAGAGAGGAAAATTATGATGAAAAGAGAGGAGGAAGAGAGAGGAGGAAGAGCAAGGAGGAAGAGAGATGAAGAGGAGAGTGGAAGAAAAGAGAGGAGAAAGAGAGTGTAAAAATAGGAGGAAAAGAAAGGAGGAAGAGAGAGGAGGAAGAGAGAGGAGGAAGAGAGAGGAAAAGTAGAGAGGAGGAAAAGAGAGAAGAAAGAGAAAGGAGCAAGAGAGAGGAGGAAGACAGAGGAGGAAAAGGGAGGAGGAACAGAGAGGAAGAGGAGAGCGAAGGAAGAGAGAGGAGGAAGAGAGAGAAAAAAGACAGAGGAGGAGGAGAGAGGAGGAAGAGTGACGAAGAGGAGAGAAGAGGAAGAGAGAGGAGGAAGAGATAGGAAAAGTAGAGAGAAGGAAAGAGAGGAGAAAGAGAGAGGAGGAAGAGAGAGGAAAATTATGATGAAAAGAGAGGAGGAAGAGAGAGGAGGAAGAGCAAGAAGGAAGAGAGATGAAGAGGAGAGTGGAAGAAGAGAGAGGAGGTAGAGAGTGTAAAAATAGGAGAAAAGAAAGTAGGAAGAGAGAGGAGGAAGAGAAAGGAGAAAGTGACAGGAGGAAGAGAGAGGAGGAAGAGAGAGGAGGAAGAGACAGGAGGAATGGAGAGGAGGACGAGAGAGGAGGAAAAGAGAGGAGAAAGAGAGAGGAGGAAGAGAGAGGAGGAAGAGAAAGAAGAAAGAGAGAGGAGGAGGAGAGACGAGGAAGAGAGAGGAGGAAGAGAGAGAAGTAAGAGATAGGAGGAAGAAAGAGCAAAAGTAGAGAGGTGGAAAAGAGAGGAAAGAGAGAGGAGGAATAGAGTGGAGGAAGAGAGAGGAAGAGGAGAGAGGAGGAAGAGAGAGGAGGAAGAGAGAGGAGGAAGAGAGAGGAGGAATAGAGAGGAGGAAGAGAGAGCAAATTTAGAGAGGTGGAAAAGATAGGAGGAAGAGAGAGGAGGAAGAGAGAGTTGGAAGAGAGAGGAAAAATACAGACAAGGAAAAGAGAGGAGGAAGAGAGAGGAGGAAAAGAGAGGAGGAAGAGAGAGGAGGAAGATAGAGGAAGAGGAGAGAGGAGGAAGAGAGAGGAGGAAGAAAGAGGAAAAGAAGAGAGGAGGAGGAGAGAGGAGGAAGAGAGAAGAGGAGGAGAGAGGAGGAGGAGAGACGAGGAAGAGAGAGGAAGAGGAGAGTGGAGGAAGAGAGAGGTGGAAGAAAGAAGAGGAAGATAGAGGAAAAATAGGAGGAAAAGAGAGGAGAAAAAGAGAGAAGGAAGAGAAGGAAGGAAGAGAGAGGAAGAGGAGAGAGAAGGAAGAGAGAGAAAGAGGAGAGAGGAGGAAGAGAGAGGAGGAAAAGCGAGGAGGAACAGAGTGGAAGAGGAGAGAGGAGGAAGAGAGAGAAGGAAGAGAGAGGAGGAAAAGGGAGGAGGAACAGATAGGAAGAGGAGAGAGGAGTAAGAGAGCGAAGGACGAGACAGGAGGAAAAGAGAGGAAGAAGAGAAAGGAGGTAGAGAGAGCAGGAAGAGAGAAAAGGAAGAGAGAGAAGGAAGAAAGAAGAAGTGGAGAGACGAGGAAGGGAGAGAAAAAAGGAAGAGTAGGAATAGGTGGAGGAAAAGAGAGGAGAAAGAGAGAGGAAGAAGAGAGAGGAGTAAGAGAGAGAAAGAGGAGACAGGAGAAAGACAGAGGAGGAAGAGAGAGGAAGAGGAGAGAGGAAAAGTAGAGAGAAAGAAAAGAGAGGAAAGAGAGAGAAGGAATACAGTGGAGGATGAGAGACGAATAGGAGAGAGTAGAAAGAGAGAGGAGGAATAGAGAAGAGGAATAGGGAGGAGGAAGAGAGAGGAAAAGTAGAGAGGAAGAAAAATTAGGAGGAAGAGAGAGGAGGAATAGTGAGGAGGAAGAGAGAGGAGGAAAAAAGAGGAGGAGGAGAGGGTAGGAAAAGAGCGGAGGAAGAGAGAGGAGGAAAAGAGAGGAGGAAGAGAGAGGAGCAAGAGAGAGGAAATGTAGAGAGGAGAAAAAGAGAGGAGAAAGATAGAGGAGGAAGAGAGAGGAGGAAGAGAGAGGAGGAAGAGAGAGGAGGAAGAGAGAGGAAGAGGAGAGAGGAGGAAGACAGAGGAGGAAGAGAGAGGAGGAAGAGAGAGGAGGAAGAGAGAGGAGGAAGAGAGAGGAGGAAGAGAGAGGAGGAACAGAGAGGAAAAGGAGAGGGGAGGAAAAGAGAGGAGAAAGAGAGACGAGGCAGAGAGAGGAGGAAGAGAGAGGAGGAAGAGAGAGGAAAATGAGAGAGGAAAATGAGAGAGGAGGAAGAGAGAGGAAAAGGAGAGAGGAGGAAAAGAGAGGAGAAAGAGAGAGGAGGTAGAGAGGAGGAAGAGAGGAGGAAGAGAGAGGAGGAAGAGAGAGACGGAAGAGAGAGGAAAAATAGGAGGAAAAGAGAGGAGGAAGAGAGAGGAGGAATAGAGAGGAGGAAGAGAGAGGAGAAAGAGAGAGGAGGAAGAGAGAGGGGGAAGAGAGGGGGAAGAGAGAGGAGGAATAGAGAGAAGGAAGAGAGAGGAAGAGGAGAGAGGAGGAAGAGAGAGGAGGAAAAGGGAGGAGGAACAGAGACAAGAGGAGAGAGGAGGAAGATTAGGAGGAAGAGAGAGAAAGACGAGAGAGTAGGAGGAGAGAGGAGGAAGAGAGAGGAGGAAGAGAGAGAAGGAAGAGAGAGAAGGAAGAGAGAGGAGGAAGAGAGAAGAGGAAGAGAGAGGAGGAAGAGAGAGGAAGAGGAGAGAGTAGAAAGAGAGAGGAGGAAGAGTGAGTAGGAGGAGGAGAGAGGAGGAAAAGAGAGGAGGAAGAGAGAGGAGGAAGAGAGAGGAAGAAGAAAGAGAAGGAAGAGAGAGGAAGTGGAGAGACGAGGAAGAGAGAGGAAAAAGGACGAGTAGGAATAGGTGGAGGAAAAGAGAGGAGAAAGAGAGAGGAGAAAGAGAGAGGAGGAAGATAGAGAAAGAGGAGAGAGAAGGAAGACAGAGGAGGAAGAGAGGGAGGAAGAGAGAGGAGGAGGAGAGAGGAAAAGTAGAGAGGATGAAAAGAGAGGAAAGAGAGAGGAGGAATAGAGTGGAGGATGAGAGAGGAAGAAGAGAGAGTAGAAAAAGAGAGGAGGAAGAGAGAGGACGAATAGGGAGGAGGAAGAGAGAGGAAAAGTAAAGAGGAAAAAAAGATAGGAGGAAGAGGGAGGAGGAATAGAGCGGAGGAAGAGAGAGGAGGAAGAAAGAGGAGGAGGAGAGAGGAGGAAAAGAGAGAAGGAAGAGAGAGGAGGAAAAGACAGGAGGAAGAGAGAGGAGCAAGAGAGAGGAAAAGTAGAGAGGAGGAAAAGAGAGGAGAAAGAGAGAGGAGGAAGAGAGAGGAGGAAGAGAGAGGAGGAAAAGGGAGGAGGTACAGAGAGGAAGAGGAGAGAGGAGGAACAGAGAGGAGGAAGAGAGAGAAAGAGGAGAGAGGAGGAGGAGATAGCAGGAAGAGAGAGGAGGAAGAGACAGAAGGAAGAGAGGGGAAGAGGAGAGTGGAGGAAGAGAGAGGAGGAAGAGAGAGGAATAAGAGAGAGGAATATTAGGAGGAAAAGAGAGGAGGAAGAGAGATGAGGAAGAGAGAGGAGGAAGAGAGAGGAGGTAGAGAGAGGAAGAGGAAAGTGGAGGAAGAGAGAGGAGGAAGATAGAGAAGGAAGAGAGAGGAAGAGGAGATTGGAGAAGGAGAGAGGAGGAAGAGAGAGGAGGAAGAGAGGAGGAAGAGAGAGTAGGAAGAGAGAGGAAGAGGAGAGAGGAGGAAGAGAGAGGAAAAAGGAAGAGTAGGAATAGGTGGAGGAAAACAGAGGAGGAAGAGAGAGGAGGAATAGAGAGGAGGAAGAGACAGAAAAAGTAGAGAGGAGGAAAAGGGAGGAAAGAGAGAGGAGGAATAGAGTGGAAGAAGAGAGAGGAAGAGGGGAGAGGAGAAAGAGAGAGGAGGAAGAGAGAGGAGGAATAGAGAGGAGGAAGAGAGAGGAAAAGTAGAAAGGAGGAAAAGATAGGAGGAAGAGAGAGAAGGAAGAGAGAGGAGGAAGTGAGAGGAAAAATACAGAGGAAGAAAAGAGAGGAGGAAGAGAGAGGAGGAAGAGAGAGGACGAATAGAGAGGAGGAAGAGAGAGGAAGAGGAGAGAGGAGGAAGAGAGAGGAGGAAGAAAGAGGAAAAGAAGAGAGGAGGAGGAGAGAGGAGGAAGAGAGAGGAGGGAGAGGGAGGAGGAAAAGAAAGGAGGAAGAGAGAAGGAAGAGAGGAAGAAGAGAGAAGAGTAAAAGAGAGGCGAAAGAGAGAGGAAGAGGAGACTGGAGGAAGAGAGAGGCGGAAGAGAGAGGAAGAGGAGAGAGGAGGAAGAGAGAGGAGGAAGAGAGAGGAGGAAGTGAGAGGAAAAATACAGAGGAAGAAAAGAGAGGAGGAAGAGAGAGGAGGAAGAGAGAGGACGAATAGAGAGGAGGAAGAGAGAGGAAGAGGAGAGAGGAGGAAGAGAGAGGAGGAAGAAAGAGGAAAAGAAGAGAGGAGGAGGAGAGAGGAGGAAGAGAGAGGAGGGAGAGAGAGGAAAAATAGGAGGAAAAGAGAGGAGGAAGAGAGAGGAAGAAGAGAGAGGAGGAAGAGAGAGGAAGAGGAGAGTGGAGGAAGAGAGAGGAGGAAGAGAGGAGGAGGAGAGAGGAAAAGTAGAAAGGAGGAAAAGAGAGGAAAGAGAGAGAAGCAATAGAGTGGAGAATGAGAGAGGAAGAGGAGAGAGTAGAAAGAGAGAAAAGGAAGAGAGAGTTGGAAGAAAGAGGAGGAGGAGATAGGAGGAAAAGAGAGGAGGAAGAGAGAGGAGGAAAAGAGAGGAGGAAGAGAGAGGAGGAAAAGAGAGGAGGAAGAGAGAGGAGGAAGAGAGAGGAAGAGGAGAGAGGAAGAGGAGAGAGGAGGATGACAGAGGAGGAAGAGAGAGGAAGAGGAGAGAGGAGGAAGAGAGAGGAGGAAGAAAGAGGAAGAGAAGAGAGAAGGAAGAGAGAGGAGGAAGACAGAGGAGGAAGAGAGAGGAGGAAGAGAGAGGAGGAAGACAGAGGAAAAGTAGAGAGGAGGAAAAGAGAGGAGGAAGAGAGACGAGGAAGAGAGAGGAGGAAGAGAGAGGAGGAAGAGAGAGGAGGAAGAGAGAGGAGGAAGAGAGAGGAGGAAGAGAGAGGAAAATGAGAGGAGGAAGAGAGAGGAAAAGGAGAGAGGAGGAAAAGAGAGGAGAAAGAGAGAGGAAGAAGAGAGGAGGAAGAGAGGAGGAAGAGAGAGGAGGAAGAGAGAGGCGGAAGAGAGAGGAAAAATAGGAGGAAAAGAGAGGAGGAAGAGAGAGGAGGAAGACAGAGGAGGAAGAGAGAGGAGGAAGACAGAGGAGGAGGAGAGAGGAGGAAGAGAGAGGAGGAAGAGACAGAAAGAAGAGAGAGGAGGAGGAGAGAGGAGGAAGAGAGAGGAGGAAGAGAGGAAAAGGAGAGAGGAGGAAGAGAGAGGAGAAAGAGGCAGGAGTAAGAGAGAGAAGTAAGAGAGAGGAAAAATAGGAGGAAAAGAGAGGAAGAAGAGAGAGAAGGAAGAGAGAGGAGGAAGAGAGAGGATAAGGAGAGAGGAGGAAGTGGTAGAGGAAAAGAGAGGAGGGAGAGAGGAGTAAGAGAGAGGAGGAAGAGAGAGGAAGAGGAGAGAGGAGGAAGAGAGAGGAGGAGGAGAGAGGAAGAGTAGAGAGAAGGAAGAGAGAGGAGTTAAATGGAGGAGGAACAGAGAGGAAGAGGAGAGAGGAGGAAGAGAGTGGAGGATGAGAGAGGAGGAATAGAGAGGAAGAGAAGAGAGGAGGAGGAGAGAGGAGGAAGAGAGAGGAGTAAGAGTGAGGAAGAGGAGAGAAGAGGAGGAAGAGAGAGGAAGAGGAGTGAGGAGGAAGAGAGAGGCGGAAGAGAGAGTAAGAGGAGAGAATAGGAGGAGAGAGGAGGAAGAGAGAGGAAAAGGAGAGAGGAGAAAGAGAGTGGAGGAAGACAGAAGAGAAAGAGAGAGGAAAATCAGGAGGAAAAGATAGGAGGAAGAGAGAGGAGGAAGAGAGACGAAGAGGAGAGTGGAGGAAGAGAGTGGAGGAAGAGAGTGGAGGAAGAGAGAGGAGGAAGAGACAGGAGGAAGAGACAGGAGGAAGAGAGAGTAAAAATAGGAGGAAAAGAAAGGAGGAAGAGAGAGGAGGAAAAGAGAGGAGGAAGAGAAAGGAGGAAGAGAGAGGAAGAGGAGAGAGGAAGAAGAGAGAGGAAAAAGGAAGAGTCGGAATAGGTATAGGAAAAGAGAGGAGGAAGAGAGAGGAGGAACAGAGAGGAGGAAGACAGAGGAGGAAGAGAGAGGAGAAAGAAAGAAGAAAAGAAGGGATGAGGACGAGAGAGGAGGAAGAGAGAGGAGGAAGAGAGAGGAGGAGGAGAGAGGAAGAAGAGAGAGAAGGAAGAGAGAGGAGGGAGAGGGAGGAGGAAAAGAGAGGAGGAAGAGAGGAGGAAGAGAGGAGGACGAGAGAGGAGGAAGAGAGAGGCGGAAGAGAGAGAAAGAGGAGAGTGTAGGAAGAGAGAGGAGGAAGAGAAAGGAAGAGGAGAGAGGAGGAAGAGAGAGGAGGAAGAAAGATGAAAAGAAGAGAGAAGGAAGAGAGAGGAGGAAGAGAGAGGAGGAAGAGAGAGGAAAATGAGAGAGGAGGAAGAGGTGGAGGAAAAGAGAGGAGGAATAGAGAGGAGGAAGAGAGAGGAGGAATAGAGAGGAGAAAGAGAGAGGAAAAGAAGAGAGGAAGAATAGAGAGGAGGAATAGAGAGGAGGAAGAGAGAGGAGGAAGAGAGAGGAGGAAGAGAGAGGAGGAAGAGAGAGGAGGAAGAGAGAGGAGGAAGACAGAGGAGTAAGAGAGAGGAAAAGTAGAGAGGAGGAAAAGAGAGGAAAGAGAGAGGAGGAATAGAGTGGAGGAAGAGAGAGGAAGAGGAAAGAGGAGAAAGAGAGAGGAGGAAGAGAGAGGAGGAAGAGTGAGGAAGAGGAGAGAAGAGGAGGAGAGAGGAGGAAGAGAGAGGAGGAAGAGAGAGGAAGAACAGAGAGGAGGAAGAGAGAGGAGGAACAGAGAGGAAGAGGAGACAGGAGGAAGAGAGAGGAGGAAGAGGAGAGAGGAGGAAGAGAGAGGAGGAAGAAAGAGGAGGAACAGAGAGGAGGAAGAGAGAGGAGGAACAGAGAGGAAGAGGAGAGAGGAGGAAGAGAGAGGAGGAAGAGAGAGAAAGAGGAGAGAGGAAGAGGAGAGTGGAGGAAGAGAGAGGAGGAAGAGAGAGGAGTAAGACAAAAAAATATTAGGAGGAAGAGAGAGGAGGAAGAGAGAGGTGGATGAGAGAGGAAGAGGAGAGTGTAAAAAAAGGAGGAAAAGAGAGGAGGAAGAGAGGAGGAGGAGAGAGGAGGAAGAGAGAGGCGGAAGAGAGAGAAAGAGGAGAGTGTAGGAAGAGAGAGGAGGAAGAGAAAGGAAGAGGAGAGAGGAGGAAGAGAGAGGAGGAAGAAAGATGAAAAGAAGAGAGAAGGAAGAGAGAGGAGGAAGAGAGAGGAGGAAGAGAGAGGAAAATGAGAGAGGAGGAAGAGGTGGAGGAAAAGAGAGGAGGAATAGAGAGGAGGAAGAGAGAGAAGGAATAGAGAGGAGAAAGAGAGAGGAAAAGGAGAGAGGAAGAATAGAGAGGAAGAAGAGAGAGGAGGAAGAGAGAGGAGGAAGAGAGAGGAGGAAGAGAGAGGAGGAAGACAGAGGAGTAAGAGAGAGGAAAAGTAGAGAGGAGGAAAAGAGAGGAAAGAGAGAGGAAGAATAGAGTGGAGGAAGAGAGAGGAAGAGGATAGAGGAGAAAGAGAGAGGAGGAAGAGAGAGGAGGAAGAGTGAGGAAGAGAAGAGAAGAGGAGGAGAGAGGAGGAACAGAGAGGAAGAGGAGAGAGGAGGAAGAGAGAGGAGGAAGAGAGAGGAGGAAGAGAGAGGAGGAAGAGAGAGGAGGAAGAGAGAGGAGGAACAGAGAGGAAGAGGAGACAGGAGTAAGAGAGAGGAGGAAGAGGAGAGAGGAGGAAGAGAGAGGAGGAAGAAAGAGGAGGAACAGAGAGGAGGAAGAGAGAGGAGGAACAGAGAGGAAGAGGAGAGAGGAGGAAGAGAGAGGAGGAAGAGAGAGAAAGAGGAGAGAGGAAGAGGAGAGTGGAGGAAGAGAGAGGAGGAAGAGAGAGGAGTAAGACAAAAAAATATTAGGAGGAAGAGAGAGGAGGAAGAGAGAGGAGGAAGAGAGAGGAGGAAGAGAGAGGAGGAAGAGAGAGGAAGAGGAGAGTGTAAAAATAGGAGGAAAAGAGAGGAGGAAGAGAGGAGGTGGAGAGAGGAGGAAGAGAGAGGCGGAAGAGAGAGGAAGAGTAGAGTGGAGGAAGAGAGAGAAGGAAGAGAGAGGAGTAAGAGAGAGGAGGAAGAGAGAGGAGGAAGAGAGAGGAAAAGGAGAGAGGAGGAAGTTGTGGAGGAAAAGAGAGGAGGGAGAGAGGAGTAAGAGAGAGGAGGAAGAGAGAGGAAGAGAAGAGAGGAGGAAAAGAGAAGAGGAAGAGAGAGGAGGAAGAGAGAGGAGGAGGAGAGAGGAAGAGTAGAGAGAAGGAAGAGAGAGGAGTTAAAGGGAGGAGGAACAGAGACGAAGAGGAGAGAGGAGGAGGATAGAGGAGGAAGAGAGAGGAGAAAGAGTGCAGAAGAGGAGAGAAGAGAAGGAAAGAGGACGAACAGAGAGGAAGAAGAGACAGGACTAAGAGAGAGGAGGAAGAGAGAGGAGGAGGAGAGAGGAGGAAGAGAGAGGAGGAAGAGAGATAATGAAGAGAGGCGAAGAGGAGAGTGGAGAAAGAGACAAGAGGAAGAGAGAGGAGTAAGAGAGAGGAATATTAGGAAGAAAAGAGAGGAGGAAGAGAGAAGAGGAAGAGAGAAGAGGATGAGAGAGAAAGAGGAGAGTGTATAAATAGGAGGAAAAGAGAGGAGGAAGAGAGAGGAGGAATAGAGAGGAGGAAGAGAGAGGAGGAATAGAGAGGAGGAAGAGAAAGGAGGAAAAGAGAGGAGGAAGAGAGGAGGAAGAGAGAAGGAAGACAGAGGAGGAAGAGAGAGGCGGAAGAGAGAGAAAGAGAAGAGTGTGGGAAGAGAGAGGAGGAAGAGAGATGAAGAGGAGAGAGGAGGAAGAGAGAGCAGGAAGAAAGAGGAAAAGAAGAGAGGAGGAAGAGAGAGGAGGAAGAGAGTGGAGAAAGAGAGAGGATGAAGAAATAGGAAGAGGAGAGAGTACAAAGAGAGAGGAGGAAGAGAGAGGAAAATGAAAGAGGAGGAAGAGGTGGAGGAAAAGAGAGGAGGAATAGAGAGGAGGAAGAAAGAGGAGGAATAGACAGGAGAAAGAGAGAGGAAAAGGAGAGAGGAAGAATAGAGAGGAGGAATAGAGAGGAGGAATAGAGAGGAGGAATAGAGAGGAAGAAGAGAGAGGAGGAAGAGAATGGAGGAAAAGAGAGGAGGAAGGGAGAGGAGTAAGAGAGAGGAAAAGTATAGAGGAGGAAAAGAGAGGAAAGAGAGAGGAGAAATAGAGTGGAGGAAGAGACAGGAAGAGGAGAGAGGAGAAAGAGAGAGGAGGAAGAGAGAGGAGGAAGAGTGAGGAAGAGGAGAGAAGAGGAGGAGAGAGGAGGAACAGAGAGGAAGAGGAGAGAGGAGGAAGAGCGAGGAGGAAGAGAGAGGAGGAACAGAGAGGAGGCAGAGAGACGAGGAACAGAGAGGAAGAGGAGAGAGGAAGAAGAGAGAGGAGGAAGAGAGAGAAAGACGAGAGAGGAGGAGGAGAGAGGAGGAAGAGAGAGGATGAAGAGATAGGAAGAGGAGAGTACGAAGAGAGAGAAGGAAGGGAGAGGAAAATGAGAGAGTAGGAAGAGGTGGAGGAAAAGAGAGGAGGAATAGAGAGGAGGAAGAGAGAGGAGGAATAGAGAGGTGAAAGAGAGAGGAAAGGAGAGAGGAAGAATAGAGAGGAGGAATAGAGAGGAGGAATAGAAAGGAGGAAGAGAGAGGAGGAAGAGAGAGGAGGAAAAGAGAGGAGGAAGAGAGAGGAGGAAGAGAGAGGAATATTAGGAGGAGAAGAGAGGAGGACGAGAGAGGAGGAAGAGAGAGCAGGATCAGAGAGGAAGAGGAGAGTGTATAAATAGGAGGAAAAGAGAGCAGGAAGAGAGAGGAGGAATAGAGAGGAGGAAGAGAGAGCAGGAAAAGAGAGGAGGAAGAGAGAGGAAGAGGAGTGTGGAGGAGGAGAGAGGAGGAAGAGAGAGGAGGAAGAGAGAGGAGGAAGAGAGAGGAGGAAGAGAGAGGAGGAAGAGAGAGGAGGAAGAGAGAGGAGGAAGAGAGAGGAGAAAGAGAGAGGAAGAGGAGAGAGGAAGAAGAGAGAGGAAAAAGGAAGAGTAGTAATAGATGTAGGAAAAGAGATGAGGAAGAGAGAGGAGGAAGAGAGAGTAGGAAGAGAGAGGAGGAAGAGAGAGGAAAATTACAGAGGCGGAAATGAGAGGAGGAAGAGAGAGGAGGAAGAAAGAGGAAAAGAAGAGATGAGTATGAGAGAGGAGGAAGAGAGAGGAGGAAGAGAGAGGAGGAAGAGAGAGGAGGAAGAGAGTAGGAAGAGAGAGGAAGAGGAGACAGGAGGAAGACAAAGGAGGAAGAAAGAGGAAAAGAAGAGATGAGGATGAGAGAGGAGGAAGAGAGAGGAGGAAGAGAGAGGAGGAGAGGAGAGAAAGAAGAGAGAGAAGGAAGAGAGAGGAGGGAGAGGGAGGAGGAGAAGAGAGGAGGAAGAGAGGAGGAAGAGAGGAGGAAGAGAGGAGGAAGAGAGAGGAGGAAGAGAGAGGCGGAAGAGAGGGAAAGAGGAGAGTGTAGGAAGAGAGAGGAGAAAGAGAGACGAAGAGGAGAGAGGAGGAAGAGAGAGGAGGAACAAAGAGGAAAAGAAGAGAGGAGGAAGAGAGAGGAGGAAGAGAGTGGAGGAAGAGAGAGGATGAAGAGATAGGAAGAGGAGAGAGTAAGAAGAGAGAGGAGGAAGAGAAAGGAAAATGAGAGAGGAGGAAGAGGTGGAGGAAAAGAGAGGAGGAATAGAGAGGAGGAAGAGAAAGGAGGAATAGACAGGAGAAAGAGAGAGGAAAAGGAGAGAGGAAGAATAGAGAGGAGGAATACAGAGGAGGAATAGAGAGGAGGAAGAGAGAGGAGGAAGAGAGAGGAGGAAGAGAGAGGAGGAAGAGAGAGGAGTAAGAGAGAGGAAAAGTAGAGAGGAGGAAAAGAGAGGAAGGAGAGAGGAAGAATAGAGTGGAGGAACAGAGAGGAAGAGGAGAGAGGAGGAATAGAGAGGAGGAAGAGAGAGGAGGAAGAGAGAAGAGGAACAGAGAGGAGGAAGAGAGAGGAGGAACAGAGAGGAAGAGGAGAGAGGAGGAAGAGAGAGGAGGAAGAGAGAGAAAGAGGAGAGAGGAGGAGGAGAGAGAAGGAAGAGAGAAGCGGAAGAGAGAGAAAGAGGAGAGTGGAGGAAAAGAGAGGAGGAAGAGAGACGAAGAGGAGAGAGGAGGAAGAGAGAGGAGGAAAAAAGAGGAAAAGAAGAGAGGAGGAAGAGAGAGGAGGAAGAGAGAGGAGGAAGAGAGAGGAGGAAGAGATAGGAAGAGGAGAGAGTACGAAGAGAGAGGAGGAAGAGAGAGGAAAATGAGAGAGGAGGAAGAGGTGGAGGAAAAGAGAGGAGGAATAGAGAGGAGGAAGAGAGAGGAGGAATAGAGAGGAGGAAGAGAGAGGAGGAATAGAGAGGAGGAAGAGAGAGGAAAAGGAGAAAGGAAGAATAGAGAGGAGGAATAGAGAGGAGGAATAGAGAGGAGGAAGAGAGAGTTGGAAGAGAGAGGAGTAAGAGAGAGGAAAAGTAGAGAGAAGGAAAAGAGAGGAGAAAGAGAGAGGAAGAAAAGAGAGGAGGAAGAGAGAGGAGGAAGAGAGAGGAGGAAGAGAGAGGAGGAAGAGAGAGGAGAGAGAGAGGAGGAGGAGAGAGGAGGAAGAGAGAGGAGGAAGAGAGAGAAATAGTAGAGAGAAGGAAGAGAGAGGAGTTAACGGGAGGAGGAACAGAGAGGAAGAGGAGAGAGGAGGAAGAGAGTGGAGGATGAGAGAGGAGGAAAAGAGAGGAAGAGGAGAGAGGAGGAAAAGAGAGGAGGAAGAGAGAAGAGGACGAGTGAGGAAGAGGAGAAAAGAGGAGGAGAGAGGAGGAAGAGAGAGGAAGAGGAGAGAGGAGGAAGAGAGAGCAAGAATAGAGAGAAAAAGTAGAGAGGAGGAAAAGAGAGAAAAAAGAGAGAGGAGGAAGAGAGATGAGGAGAGAGAGGAGGAAAAGGGAGGAGGAACAGAGAGGAAGAGGAGAGAGGAGGAAGAGAGCAGAAAGAGAGAGAAAGAGGAGAGAGGAGGAGGAGAGAGGAGGAAGAGAGAGGAAGAAGAGAGAGAAGGAAGAGAGAGAAAGAGGAGAGTGGAGGAAGAGAGAGGAGGAAGAGAGAGGAGGAAGAGAGAGGAAAATCAGGAGGAAAAGAGAGGAGGAATAGAGAGGAGGAAGAGAGACGAAGAGGAGAGTGTAGAAAGAGAGAGGAGGAAAAGAGAGGAGGAAGAGAGTGTAAAAATAGGAGGAAGAGAGAGGAGGAAGAGAGAGGAGGAAGAGAGAGGAGGAAGAGAGAGGAAGAGGAGAGAGTAGGAAGAGAGAGGAGGAAGAGAGAGGATAAGGTGAGAGGAAGAATAGCGAGGAGGAATAGAGAGGAGGAATAGAGAGGAGGAAGAGAGAGGAGGAAGGGGGAGGAGGAATGGAGAGGAGGAAGAGAGAGGAGGAGGAGAGAGGAGGAAGACAGAGGAGGAAGAGAGAGGAGGAAAAGAGAGGAGGATGAGAGAGGAAGAGTAGAGAGAAGGAAGAGAGAGGAGTTAAAGGGAAGAGGAACACAGAGGAAGAGGAGAGAGGAGGAAGAGAGTGGAGGATGAGAGAGGAGGAAGAGTGAGGTAGAGGAGAGAAGAGGAGGAGACAGGAGGAAGAGAGAGGAAGAGGAGAGATGAGGAAGAGAGAGGAGGAAGAGAGAGGAAAAGTAGAGAGGAGGAAAAGAGAGGAGAAAGAGAGAGGAGGAAGAGAGAGGAGGGAGAGGAAGGAGGAAAAGAAAGGAGGAAGAGAGAAGGAAGAGAGGAAGAAGAGAGAGGAGGAAAAGAGAGGCGGAAGAGAGAGGAAAAGGAGAGTGGAGGAAGAGAGAGGTGGAAGAGAGAGGCGGAAGAGAGAGGAAGAGGAGAGAGGAGGAAGAGAGAGGAGTAAGAGAGAGGAAAAATAGGAGGAAAAGAGATGAGGAAGAGAGAGGAAGAAGAGAGAGGAGGAAGAGAGAGGAAGAGGAGAGTGGAGGAAGAGAGAGGAGGAAGAGAGAGGAAGAGGAGAGAGGAGGAAGACAGAGGTGGAAGAGAGAGGAGGAAGAGAGAGAAGGAGAAGAGAGGAAAAGTAGAGAGGAGGAAAATAGAGGAGGAAGAGAAAAGAGGAATAGAGAAGAGGAAGAAGAGGAGAAGAAAGAGGAGGAGGAGAGAGGAGGAAAAGAGAGGAGGAAGAGAGAGGAGGAAAAGAGAGGAGGAAGAGAGAGGAGCAAGAGAGAGGAGGAAGAGAGAGGAGAAGAGAGAGGAGGTAGAGAGAGGAAGAGGAGAGAGGAGGACGACAGAGGAGGAAGAGAGAGGAAGAGGAGAGAGGAGGAAGAGAGAGGAGGAAGAAACAGGAAGAGAAGGGAGGAGGAAGAGGGAGGAGGAAGAGAGAGGAGGAAGAGAGAGGAGGAAGAGAGAGGAGGAAGAGAGAGGAGGAAGAGAGAGGAAAAGTATAGGGGAGAAAAAGAGAGGAGAAAGAGAGAGGAGGAAGAGAGAGGAGGAAGAGAGAGGAGGAAGAGAGAGGAAGAGGAGAGAGTAGGAAGAGAGGAGGAAGAGAGAGGATAAGGTGAGAGGAAGAATAGCGAGGAGGAATAGAGAGGAGGAATAGAGAGGAGGAAGAGAGAGGAGGAAGAGGGAGGAGGAATGGAGAGGAGGAAGAGAGAGGAGGAGGAGAGAGGAGGAAGACAGAGGAGGAAGAGAGAGGAGGAAAAGAGAGGAGGATGAGAGAGGAAGAGTAGAGAGAAGGAAGAGAGAGGAGTTAAAGGGAAGAGGAACACAGAGGAAGAGGAGAGAGGAGGAAGAGAGTGGAGGATGAGAGAGGAGGAAGAGTGAGGTAGAGGAGAGAAGAGGAGGAGACAGGAGGAAGAGAGAGGAAGAGGAGAGATGAGGAAGAGAGAGGAGGAAGAGAGAGGAAAAGTAGAGAGGAGGAAAAGAGAGGAGAAAGAGAGAGGAGGAAGAGAGAGGAGGGAGAGGAAGGAGGAAAAGAAAGGAGGAAGAGAGAAGGAAGAGAGGAAGAAGAGAGAGGAGGAAAAGAGAGGCGGAAGAGAGTGGAAAAGGAGAGTGGAGGAAGAGAGAGGTGGAAGAGAGAGGCGGAAGAGAGAGGAAGAGGAGAGAGGAGGAAGAGAGAGGAGTAAGAGAGAGGAAAAATAGGAGGAAAAGAGATGAGGAAGAGAGAGGAAGAAGAGAGAGGAGGAAGAGAGAGGAAGAGGAGAGTGGAGGAAGAGAGAGGAGGAAGAGAGAGGAAGAGGAGAGAGGAGGAAGACAGAGGTGGAAGAGAGAGGAGGAAGAGAGAGAAGGAGAAGAGAGGAAAAGTAGAGAGGAGGAAAATAGAGGAGGAAGAGAAAAGAGGAATAGAGAAGAGGAAGAAGAGGAGGAAGAAAGAGGAGGAGGAGAGAGGAGGAAAAGAGAGGAGGAAGAGAGAGGAGGAAAAGAGAGGAGGAAGAGAGAGGAGCAAGAGAGAGGAGGAAGAGAGAGGAGAAGAGAGAGGAGGTAGAGAGAGGAAGAGGAGAGAGGAGGACGACAGAGGAGGAAGAGAGAGGAAGAGGAGAGAGGAGGAAGAGAGAGGAGGAAGAAACAGGAAGAGAAGGGAGGAGGAAGAGGGAGGAGGAAGAGAGAGGAGGAAGAGAGAGGAGGAAGAGAGAGGAGGAAGAGAGAGGAGGAAGAGAGAGGAAAAGTATAGGGGAGAAAAAGAGAGGAGAAAGAGAGAGGAGGAAGAGAGAGGAGGAAGAGAGAGGAGGAAGAGAGAGGAGGAAGAGAGAGGAAAATGAGAGAGGAGGAAGAGAGAGGAAAAGGAGAGAGGAGGAAAAGAGAGGAGAAAGAGAGAGGAGGTAGAGAGGAGGAAGAGAGAGGAGGAAGAGAGAGGCGGAAGAGAGAGTAAAAATAGGAGGAAAAGAGAGGAGGAAGAGAGAGGAGGAATAGAGAGGAGGAAGAGGGAGGAGAAAGAGAGAGGCGGAAGAGAGAGGAGGAAGAGAGGGGGAAGAGAGTGGAGGAATAGAGAGAAGGAAGAGAGAGGAAGAGGAGAGAGGAAGAAGAGAGAGGAGGAAAAGGGAGGAGGAACAGAGACAAGAAGAGAGAGGAGGAAGGGAGAGGAGGAAGAGAGAGGAGGAAGAGAGAGAAGGAAGAGAGAGGAGGAAGAGAGAGGAAGAGGAGAGAGTAGAAAGAGAGAGGAGGAAGAGTAGAAGAAGGAGAGAGGAGGAAAAGAGAGGAGGAAGAGAGAGGAGGAAGAGAGGAAGAAGAGAGAGAAGGAGAGAGAGGAAATTGAGAGACGAGAAGAGAGAGGAAAAAGGAAGAGTAGGAATAGGTGGAGAAAAAGAGAGTAGAAAGAGAGAGGAGAAAGAGAGAGGAGGAAGAGAGAGGAAGAGGAGAGAGGAGGAAGAGAGAAGAGAAAGAGAGAGGAGAAATAGGGAGGAGGAAGAGAGAGGAAAAGTAGAGAGGAAAAAAGATAGGAGGAAGAGAGAGGAGGAATAGAGCGGAGGAAGAGAGAGGAGGAAGAAAGAGGAGGAGAGAGGGGAGGAAAAGAGAGAAAGAAGAGAGAGAAGGAAAAGAGAGGAGGAAGAGAGAGGAGCAAGAGAGAGGAAAAGTAGAGAGGAGGAAAAGAGAGGAGAAAGAGAGAGGAGGAAGAGAGAGGAGGAAGAGAGAGGAGGAAGAGAGAGGAGGAAGAGAGAGGAGGAAGAGAGAGGAAGAGGAGAGAGGAGGAAGAGAGAGGAGGAAGAGAGAAGAGGAAGATAGAGGAAAAATAGGACGAAAACAGAGGAAAAAGAGAGAAAAGGAAGAGAGGGAAGGAAGAGAGAGGAAGAGGAGAGAGGAGGAAGAGAGAGGAGGAAAAGCGAGGAGGAACAGAGTGGAAGAGGAGAGAGGAGGAAGAGAGAGAAGGAAGAGAGAGGAGCAAAATGGAGGAGGAACAGATAGGAAGAGGAGAGAGGAGGAAGAGAGCGAAGGAGGAGACAGGAGGAAAAGAGAGGAGGAAGAGAAAGGAGGAAGAGAGAGGAGGAAGAGAGAAGAGGAAGAGAGAGAAGGAAGAAAGAGGAAGTGGAGAGACGAGGAAGAGAGAGGAAAAAGGAAGAGTAGGAATAAGTGGAGGAAAAGAGAGGAGAAAGAGAGAGGAGGAAGAGAGAGGAGGAGGAGAGAGGAAAAGTAGAGAGGAAGAAAAGAGAGGAAAGTGAGAGGAGAAATAGAATGGAGGATGAGAGACGAAGAGGAGAGAGTAGAAAGAGAGAGGAGAAAGAGAGAGGAGGAATAGGGAGAAGGAAGCGAAAGGAAAAGTAGAGAGGAAGAAAAGATAGGAGGAAGAGAGAGGAGAATAGAGAGGAGGAAGAGAGAGGAGAAAAAGAGGAGGAGGAGAGGGGAGGAAAAGAGAGGAGGAAGAGAGAGGAGGAAAAGGGAGGAGGAAGAGAGAGGAGCAAGAGAGAGGAAAAGTAGAGAGGAGGAAAAGAGAGGAGGAAGAGAGAGGAGGAAGAGAGAGGAGGAAGGGAGAGGAAGAGAAGAGAGGAGGAAGACAGCGGAGGAAGAGAGAGGAGGAAGAGAGAGGAGGAGGAGAGAGAAAGAGTAGAGAGAGGGAAGAGAGAGGAGTTAAAGGGAGGAGGAACAGAGAGGAAGAGGAGAGAGGAGGAGGATAGACGAGGAAGAGAGAGGAGGAAGAGTGAGGAAGAGGAGAGAAGAAGAGGAGAGAGGAGGAAGAGAGAGGAAGAGGAGAGAGGAGGAATAGAGAGGAAAAAGGAAGAGTAAGAATAGGTGGAGGAAAAGAGATGAGGAAGAGAGAGGAAGAAGAGAGAGGAGGAAGAGAGAGGAGGAAGGGAGAGGAAATGTAGAGAGGAGTAAAGAGAGGAAAGAGAGAGGAGGAATAGAGTGGAGAAAGAGAGAGGAAGAGGAGAGAGGAGGAAAAGAGAGGAGGAAGAGAGAGGAGGTAGAGAAAGGAGGAAGAGAGAGGAAAAATACAGAGGAGGAAAAGAGAGGAGGAAGAGAGAGGAGGAAGAGAGACGAGGAAGAGAGAGGAGGAAGAGAGAGGAAGAGGAGAGAGGAGGAAGAGAAAGGAGGAAGAAAGAGGAAAAGAAGAGAGGAGGAGGAGAGAGGAGGAGGAGATAGGAGGAAGAGAGAGGAGGGAGAGGAAGGAGGAAAAGAGAGGAGGAAGAGAGGAGGAAGAGAGGAGGAAGAGAGGAGGAAGAGAGAGGAGGAAGAGAGAGGAAAATCAGGAGGAAAAGAGAGGAGGAATAGAGAGGAGGAAGAGAGACGAAGAGGAGAGTGTAGAAAGAGAGAGGAGGAAAAGAGAGGAGGAAGAGAGTGTAAAAATAGGAGGAAGAGAGAGGAGGAAGAGAGAGGAGGAAGAGAGAGGAAGAGGAGAGAGTAGGAAGAGAGAGGAGGAAGAGAGAGGAAAAGGTGAGAGGAAGAATAGAGAGGAGGAATAGAGAGGAGGAATAGAGAGGAGGAAGAGAGAGGAGGAAGAGGGAGGAGGAGGAGAGAGGAGGAATGGAGAGGAGGAAGAGAGAGGAAGAGGAGAGAGGAGGAAGACAGAGGAGGAAGAGAGAGGAGGAAGAGAGAGGAGGAAGAGAGAGGAGGATGAGAGAGGAAGAGTAGAGAGAAGGAAGAGAGAGGAGTTAAAGGGAAGAGGAACACAGAGGAAGAGGAGAGAGGAGGAAGAGAGTGGAGGATGAGAGAGGAGGAAGAGTTAGGTAGAGGAGAGAAGAGGAGGAGACAGGAGGAAGAGAGAGGAAGAGGAGAGAGGAGGAAGAGAGAGGAGGAAGAGAGAGGAAAAGTAGAGAGGAGGAAAAGAGAGGAGAAAGAAAGAGGAGGAAGAGAGAGGAGGGAGAGGGAGGAGGAAAAGAAAGGAGGAAGAGAGAAGGAAGAGAGGAAGAAGAGAGAGGAGGAAAAGAGAGGCGGAAGAGAGAGGAAAAGGAGAGTGGAGGAAGAGAGAGGTGGAAGAGAGAGGCGGAAGAGAGAGGAAGAGGAGAGAGGAGGAAGAGAGAGGAGTAAGAGAGAGGAAAAATAGGAGGAAAAGAGATGAGGAAGAGAGAGGAAGAAGAGAGAGGAGGAAGAGAGAGGAAGAGGAGAGTGGAGGAAGAGAGAGGAGGAAGAGAGAGGAAGAGGAGAGAGGAGGAAGACAGAGGTGGAAGAGAGAGGAGGAAGAGAGAGAAGGAGAAGAGAGGAAAAGTAGAGAGGAGGAAAATAGAGGAGGAAGAGAAAGGAGGAATAGAGAGGAGGAAGAAGAGGAGGAAGAAAGAGGAGGAGGAGAGAGGAGGAAAAGAGAGGAGGAAGAGAGAGGAGGAAAAGAGAGAAGGAAGAGAGAGGAGCAAGAGAGAGGAGGAAGAGAGAGGAAGAAGAGAGAGGAGGTAGAGAGAGGAAGAGGAGAGAGGAGGATGACAGAGGAGGAAGAGAGAGGAAGAGGAGAGAGGAGGAAGAGAGAGGAGGAAGAAACAGGAAGAGAAGAGAGGAGGAAGAGGGAGAAGGAAGAGAGAGGAGGAAGAAAGAGGAGGAAGAGAGAGGAGGAAGAGAGAGGAAAATGAGAGAGGAGGAAGAGAGAGGAAAAGGAGAGAGGAGGAAAAGAGAGGAGAAAGAGAAAGGAGGTAGAGAGGAGGAAGAGAGAGGAGGAAGAGAGAGGCGGAAGAGAGAGTAAAAATAGGAGGAAAAGAGAGGAGGAAGAGAGAGGAGGAATAGAGAGGAGGAAGAGGGAGGAGAAAGAGAGAGGTGGAAGAGAGAGGAGGAAGAGAGGGGGAAAAGAGTGGAGGAATAGAGAGAAGGAAGAGAGAGGAAGAGGAGAGAGGAAGAAGAGAGAGGAGGAAAAGGGAGGAGGAACAGAGACAAGAAGAGAGAGGAGGAAGGGAGAGGAGGAAGAGAGAGGAGGAAGAGAGAGAAGGAAGAGAGAGGAGGAAGAGAGAAGAGGAAGAGAGAGGAGGAAGAGAGAGGAAGAGGAGAGAGTAGAAAGAGAGAGGAGGAAGAGTGAGTAGAAGAAGGAGAGAGGAGGAAAAGAGAGGAGGAAGAGAGAGGAGGAAGAGAGAGGAAGAAGAGAGAGAAGGAAGAGAGAGGAAATTGAGAGACGAGGAAGAGAGAGGAAAAAGGAAGAGTAGGAATAGGTGGAGAAAAAGAGAGTAGAAAGAGAGAGGAGAAAGAGAGAGGAGGAAGAGAGAGGAAGAGGAGAGAGGAGGAAGAGAGAAGAGAAAGAGAGAGGAGAAATAGGGAGGAGGAAGAGAGAGGAAAAGTAGAGAGGAAAAAAGATAGGAGGAAGAGAGAGGAGGAATAGAGCGGAGGAAGAGAGAGGAGGAAGAAAGAGGAGGAGGAGAGGGGAGGAAAAGAGAGAAAGAAGAGAGAGAAGGAAAAGAGAGGAGGAAGAGAGAGGAGCAAGAGAGAGGAAAAGTAGAGAGGAGGAAAAGAGAGGAGAAAGAGAGAGGAGGAAGAGAGAGGAGGAAGAGAGAGGAGGAAGAGAGAGGAGGAAGAGAGAGGAGGAAGAGAGAGGAGGAAGAGAGAGGAAGAGGAGAGAGGAGGAAGAGAGAGGAAGAGGAGAGTGGAGGAAGAGAGAGGAGGAAGAGAGAAGAGGAAGATAGAGGAAAAATAGGACGAAAACAGAGGAAAAAGAGAGAAAAGGAAGAGAGGGAAGGAAGAGAGAGGAAGAGGAGAGAGGAGGAAGAGAGAGGAGGAAAAGCGAGGAGGAACAGAGTGGAAGAGGAGAGAGGAGGAAGAGAGAGAAGGAAGAGAGAGGAGCAAAATGGAGGAGGAACAGATAGGAAGAGGAGAGAGGAGGAAGAGAGCGAAGGAGGAGACAGGAGGAAAAGAGAGGAGGAAGAGAAAGGAGGAAGAGAGAGGAGGAAGAGAGAAGAGGAAGAGAGAGAAGGAAGAAAGAGGAAGTGGAGAGACGAGGAAGAGAGAGGAAAAAGGAAGAGTAGGAATAAGTGGAGGAAAAGAGAGGAGAAAGAGAGAGGAGGAAGAGAGAGAAGGAAGAGAGAGGAAGAGGACAGAGGAGAAAGACAGAGGAGGAAGAGAGAGGAGGAAGAGTGAGGAGGAAGAGAGAGGAGGAGGAGAGAGGAAGAAAAGAGAGGAAAGAGAGAGGAGAAATAGAATGGAGGATGAGAGACAAAGAGGAGAGAGTAGAAAGAGAGAGGAGAAAGAGAGAGGAGGAATACGGAGAAGGAAGCGAAAGGAAAAGTAGAGAGGAAGAAAAGATAGGACGAAGAGAGAGGAGGAATAGAGAGGAGGAAGAGAGAGGAGGAAAAAAGAGGAGGAGGAGAGGGGAGGAAAAGAGAGGAGGAAGAGAGAGGAGGAAAAGGGAGGAGGAAGAGAGAGGAGCAAGAGAGAGGAAAAGTAGAGAGGAGGAAAAGAGAGGAGGAAGAGAGAGGAGGAAGAGAGAGGAAGAAGAGAGAGGAAGAGAAGAGAGGAGGAAGACAGCGGAGGAAGAGAGAGGAGGAAGAGAGAGGAGGAGGAGAGAGAAAGAGTAGAGAGAGGGAAGAGAGAGGAGTTAAAGGGAGGAGGAACAGAGAGGAAGAGGAGAGAGGAGGAGGATAGACGAGGAAGAGAGAGGAGGAAGAGTGAGGAAGAGGAGAGAAGAAGAGGAGAGAGGAGGAAGAGAGAGGAAGAGGAGAGAGGAGGAATAGAGAGGAAAAAGGAAGAGTAAGAATAGGTGGAGGAAAAGAGATGAGGAAGAGAGAGGAAGAAGAGAGAGGAGGAAGAGAGAGGAGGAAGGGAGAGGAAATGTAGAGAGGAGTAAAAGAGAGGAAAGAGAGAGGAGGAATAGAGTGGAGAAAGAGAGAGGAAGAGGAGAGAGGAGGAAAAGAGAGGAGGAAGAGAGAGGAGGTAGAGAAAGGAGGAAGAGAGAGGAAAAATACAGAGGAGGAAAAGAGAGGAGGAAGAGAGAGGAGGAAGAGAGACGAGGAAGAGAGAGGAGGAAGAGAGAGGAAGAGGAGAGAGGAGGAAGAGAAAGGAGGAAGAAAGAGGAAAAGAAGAGAGGAGGAGGAGAGAGGAGGAGGAGATAGGAGGAAGAGAGAGGAGGGAGAGGAAGGAGGAAAAGAGAGGAGGAAGAGAGGAGGAAGAGAGGAGGAAGAGAGGAGGAAGAGAGGAGGAAGAGAGAGGAAAATGAGAGAGGACAAAATGGTGGAGGAAAAGACAGGAGGAAGAGAGGAGGAAGAGAGAGAAGTAAGAGTGAGGAAGAGGAAAGAAGAGGAGGAGAGAGGAGGAAGAGAGAGGAAGAAGAGAGAGAAGGAAGAGAGAAAAGGTAGAGAGAGGAAAAGGAAAGAGGAAGAATAGAGAGGAGGATTAGAGAGGAGGAATAGAGAGGAGGAAGAGAGAGGAGGAAGAGAGAGGAGGAAGAGAGAGGAGGAAGAGAGAAGAAGAGGAGAGAATAGGAGGAGAGAGGAGGAAGAGAGAGGAAGAGGAGAGAGGAGAAAGAGAGTGGAGGAAGAGAGAGGAGGAAGAGAGAGGAGGAAGAGAGAGGAATATTAGGAGGAAAAGACACGAGGAAGAGAGAGGAGGAAGAGAGAGGAGGAAGAGAGAGGAGGAAGAGAGAGGAGGAAGAGAGAGGAGGAAGAGAGAGGAGGAAGAGAGAGGAGGAAAAGAGAGAAGGAAAAGAGAGGAAAAGGAGAGAGAAAGAATAGACAGGAGGAATTGAGAGGAGGAATAGAGATGAGGAAGGGAGAGGAGGAAGAGAGAGGAGGAGGAGAGAGGAGGAATGGAGAGGAGGACGAGAGAGGAGGAAAAGAGAGGAGGAAGAGAGAGGAGGAAGAGAGAGGAGGAAGAGAGAGGAGGAGGAGGAGAGAGGAAGAGTAGAGAGAAGGAAGAGAGAGGAGTTAAAGGGAGGATTAACAGAGAGGAAGAGGAGAGAGGAGGAATAGAGAGGAAGAGGAAAGAGGAGGAGGGTAGAGGAGGAAGAGAAAGGAGGAAGAGTGAAGAAGAGGAGAGAAGAGAAGGAGAGAGAAGGAACAGAGAGGAAGAAGAGAGAGGACTAAGAGAGAGGAAGAAGAGAGAGGAGGAAGAGAGACGAGGAACAGAGAGGAAGAGGAGAGAGGAGGAAAAGAGAGGAGGAAGAGAGAGAAAGAGGAGAGAGGAGGAGGAGAGAAGAGGAAGAGAGAGGATGAAGAGATAGGAAGAGGATGGTACGAAGAGAGAGAAGGAAGGGAGAGGAAAATGAGAGAGGAGGAAGAGGTGGAGGAAAAGAGAGGAGGAATAGAGAGGAGGAAGATAGAGGAGGAATAGAGAGGAGAAAGAGAGAGGAAAAGGAGAGAGGAAGAATAGAGAGGAGGAATAGAGAGGAGGAATAGAAAGGAGGAAGAGAGAGGAGGAAGAGAGAGGAGGAAAGAGAGGAGGAAGAGAGAGGAGTAAGAGAGAGAAATATTAGGAGGAGAAGAGAGGAGAAAGAGAGAGGAGGAAGAGAGAGGAGGATGAGAGAGGAAGAGGAGAGTGTATAAATAGGAGGAAAAGAGAGAAGGAAGAGAGAGGAGGAATAGAGAGGAGGAAGAGAGAGCAGGAAAAGAGAGGAGGAAGAGAGAGGAAGAGGAGTGTGGAGGAGGAGAGAGGAGGAAGAGAGGAGGAAGAGAGAGGAGGAAGAGAGAGGAGGAAGAGAGAGGAGGAAGAGAGAGGAGAAAGAGAGAGGAAGAGGAGAGAGGAAGAAGAGAGAGAAAAAAGGAAGAATAGGAATAGGTGTAGGAAAAGAGAGGAGGAAGAGAGAGAAGGAAGAGAGTGGAGGAAGAGAGAGGAGGAAGAGAGAGGAAAAATACAGAGGCGGAAATGAGAGGAGGAAGAGAGAGGAGGAAGAGAGAGGAGGAAGAGAGAGGAAGAGGAGAGAGGAGGAAGAAAGAGAAAAAGAAGAGATGAGGATGAGAGAGGAGGAAGAGAGAGGAGGAAGAGAGTAGGAAGAGAGAGGAAAAGGAGAGAGAAGGAAGACAGAGGAGGAAGAAAGAGGAAAAGAAGAGATGAGGATGAGAGAGGAGGAAGAGAGAGGAGGAAGAGAGAGGAGGAAGAGAGAGGAGGAAGAGAGAGAAGGAAGAGAGAGGAGGGAGAGGGAGGAGGAAAAGAGAGGAGGAAGAGAGGAGGAAGAGAGGATGAAGAGAGGGAAAGAGGAGAGTGTAGGAAGAGAGACGAGGAAGAGAGACGAAGAGGAGAGAGGAGGAAGAGAGAGGAGGAACAAAGAGGAAATGAAGAGAGGAGGAAGAGAGAGGAGGAAGAGAGAGGAGGAAGAGAGAGGAGGAAGAGGGAGGAGGAGGAGAGAAGAGGAATGGAGAGGAGGAAGAGAGAGGAAGAGGAGAGAGGAGGAAGACAGAGGAGGAAGAGAGAGGAGGAAGAGAGAGGAGGATGAGAGAGGAAGAGTAGAGAGAAGGAAGAGAGAGGACTTAAAGGGAAGAGGAACACAGAGGAAGAGGAGAGAGGAGAAAGAGAGTGGAGGATGAGAGAGGAGGAAGAGTGAGGTAGAGGAGAGAAGAGGAGGAGACAGGAGGAAGAGAGAGGAAGAGGAGAGAGGAGGAAGAGAGAGGAGGAAGAGAGAGGAAAAGTAGAGAGGAGGAAAAGAGGAGAAAGAGAGAGGAGGAAGAGAGAGGAGGGAGAGGGAGGAGGAAAGGAAAGGAGGAAGAGAGAAGGAAGAGAGGAAGAAGAGAGAGGAGGAAAAGAGAGGCGGAAGAGAGAGGAAAAGGAGAGTGGAGGAAGAGAGAGGCGGAAGAGAGAGGCGGAAGAGAGAGGAAAAGGAGAGTGGAGGAAGAGAGAGGCGGAAGAGAGAGGCGGAAGAGAGATGAAGAGGAGAGAGGAGGAAGAGAGAGGAGGAAGAGAGTAGGAAGAGAGAGGAAGAGGAGAGAGAAGGAAGACAGAGGAGGAAGAAAGAGAAAAAGAAGAGATGAGGATGAGAGAGGAGGAAGAGAGAGGAGGAAGAGAGAGGAGGAGGAGAGAGGAAGAAGAGAGAGAAGGAAGAGAGAGGAGGGAGAGGGAGGAGGAAAAGAGAGGAGGAAGAGAGGAGGAAGAGAGGAGGAAGAGAGAGGAGGAAGAGAGAGGCGGAAGAGAGGGAAAGAGGAGAGTGTAGGAAGAGAGAGGAGGAAGAGAGACGAAGACGAGAGAGGAGGAAGAGAGAGGAGGAACAAAGAGGAAATGAAGAGAGGAGGAAGAGAGAGGAGGAAGAGAGTGGAGGAAGAGAGAGGATGAAGAGATAGGAAGAGGAGAGAGTAAGAAGAGAGAGGAGGAAGAGAGAGGAAAATGAGAGAGGAGGAAGAGTTGGAGGAAAAGAGAGGAGGAAAAGAGAGGAGGAAGAGAGAGGAGGAACAGAGAGGAGAAAGAGAGAGGAAAAGGAGAGAGGAAGAATAGAGAGGAAGAATAGAGAGGAGGAATAGAAAGGAGGAAGAGAGAGGAGGAAGAGAGAGGAGGAAGAGAGAGGAGGAAGAGAGAGGAGGAAGAGAGAGGAGGAAGAGAGAGGAAAAGTAGAGAGGAGGAAAAAAGAGGAAGGGGAGAGGAGGAATAGAGTGGAGGAAGAGAGCGGAAGAGGAGAGAGGAGAAAGAGAGAGGAGAAGAGAGAGGAGGAAGAGTGAGGAAGAGGAGAGAAGAGGAGGAGAGAGGAGGAACAGAGAGGAAGAGGAGAGAGGAGGAATAGAGAGGAGGAGGAGAGAGGAGGAAGAGAGAGCAGGAAGAGAGAGGAGGAAGAGAGAGGAATATTAGGAGGAGAAGAGAGGAGGAAGAGAGAGGAGGAAGAGAGAGGAGGATGAGAGAGGAAGAGGAGAGTGTATAAATAGGAGGAAAAGAGAGGAGGAAGAGAGAGGAGGAATAGAGAGGAGGAAGAGAGAGCAGGAAAAGAGAGGAGGAAGAGAGAGGAAGAGGAGTGTGGAGGAGGAGAGAGGAGGAAGAGAGGAGGAAGAGAGAGGAGGAAGAGAGAGGAGGAAGAGAGAGGAGAAAGAGAGAGGAAGAGGAGAGAGGAAGAGGAGAGAGAAAAAAGGAAGAGTAGGAATAGGTGTAGGAAAAGAGAGGAGGAAGAGAGAGAAGGAAGAGAGAGTAGGAAGAGAGAGGAGGAAGAGAGAGGAAAATTACAGAGGTGGAAATGAGAGGAGGAAGAGAGAGGAGGAAGAGAGAGGAGGAAGAGAGGAGGAAGAGAGAGGAAGAGGAGAGAGGAGAAAGAGAGAGGAGGAAGAAAGAGAAAAAGAAGAGATGAGGATGAGAGAGGAGGAAGAGAGAGGAGGAAGAGAGAGGAGGAAGAGAGAGGAGAAAGAGAATAGGAAGAGAGAGGAAGAGGAGAGAGAAGGAAGACAGAGGAGGAAGAAAGAGGAAAAGAAGAGATGAGGATGAGAGAGGAGGAAGAAAGAGGAGGAAGAGAGAGGAGGAGGAGAGAGGAAGAAGAGAGAGAAGGAAGAGAGAGGAGGGAGAGGGAGGAGGAAAAGAGAGGAGGAAGAGAGGAGGAAGAGAGGAGGAAGAGAGAGGAGGAAGAGAGAGGCGGAAGAGAGGGAAAGAGGAGAGTGTAGGAAGAGAGAGGAGGAAGAGAGAGGAGGAACAGAGAGGAGAAAGAGAGAGGAAAAGGAGAGAGGAAGAATAGAGAGGAGGAATAGAGAGGAGGAATAGAGAGGAGGAATAGAGAGGAGGAAGAGAGAGGAGGAAGAGAGAGGAGGAGTGAGGAAGAGTAGAGAGAAGGAAGAGACAGGAGTTAAAGGGAGGAGGAACAGAGAGGAAGAGGAGAGAGGAGGAAGAGAGTGGAGGATGAGAGAGAAGGAATAGAGAGAAAGTGGAGAGAGGAGGAGGAGAGAGGAGGAAGAGAGAGGAGGAAGAGTGAGGAAGAGGAGAGAAGATGAGGAGAGAGGAAGAAGAGAGAGGAATAGGAGAGAGGAGGAAGAGAGAGGAGGAAGAGAGAGAAAGAGGAGAGAAGAGAAGGAGAGAGGAGGAAGAGAGAGGAAGAGGAGAGAGGAGAAAGAGAGAGGAGAAAGAGAGAGGAGAAAGAGAGAGGAGGAAGAGAGAGGAGGAAGAGAGTGTAAAAATAGGAGGAAGAGAGAGGAGGAAGAGAGTGGAGGAAGAGAGAGAAGAAAGAGAGAGGAGGTAGAGAGAGGAAAAGGAGAGAGGAGGAACAGAGAGGAGGAATAGAGAGGAGGAAGAGAGAGGAGGAAGAGAGAGGAGGAAGAGAGAGGAGGAGGAGAGAGGAGGAATGGAGAGGAGGACGAGAGAGGAGGAAAAGAGAGGAGGAAGAGAGAGGAGGAAGAGAGAGGAAAAGGAGAGAGGAAGAATAGAGAGGAGAAATAGAGAGGAGGAAGAGAGAGGAGGAAGAGAGAGGAGGAAGAGAGAGGAGGAAGAGAGAGAGTAGGAGAAGAGAGAAGGAAGAGAGAGGAGGAGGAGAGAGGAGGAAGAGAGAGGAGGAAGAGAGAGGAGGAAGAGAGAGGAGGAAGAGAGAGGATGAGGAGAGAGGAAGAGTAGAGAGAAGGAAAAGAGAGGAGTTAAAGGGAGGAGGAACAGAGAGGAATAGGAGAGAGGAGAAGAGAGTGGAGGAAAAGAGAGGAGGAAGAGAGAGGAGGAAGAGAGAGGAGGATGAGAGGAAGAGAAGAGAGGAGGAAGAGAGAGGAGAAAGAAAGAGGAAAAGTGGAGAGAAGGAGGAGAGAAGAGGAAGAGAGAGGAATGGGAGAGAGGAGGAAGAGAGAGGAGGAAGAGAGAGGAGGAAGAGAGAGGAGGAAGAGAGAGGAGGAAGAGAGAGGAGGAAGAGAGAGGAGGAAGAGAGAGGAGAAGAGAGAGGAGGAAGAGAGAGGAGAAGAGAGAGGACGAGGAGAGAGAAGGAAGAGAGAGGAGGAAGATAGAGGAGGAAGAGAGAGGAGGAAGAGAGAGGAGGAAGGGAGAGGAGGAAGAGAGAGGAGGAAGAGAGAGAAAAAGGAGAGAGGAGGAAGAGAGAGGAGGAAGAGAGAGGAGGAAGAGAGAGGAGGAACAGAGAGGAAGAGGAGAGAGGAGGAAGAGAGAGGAAGAGGAGAGAGCAGGAAGAGAGAGGAGGAAGAGAGAGGAAGAGGAGAGAGGAAGAGGAGAGAGGAGGAAGAGAGAGGAGGAAGAGAGAGGAGGAAGAGAGAGGAGGAAGAGAGAGGAGGAAGAGAGAGGAGGAAGAGAGAGGAAGAGGAGAAAGGTTGAAGAGATAGGAGGAAGAGTGAGGAAGAGGAGAAAGGTGGAAGAGAGAGGAAAAGGAGAGAGGAGGAATACAGATGAGAAAGAGAGAGAAGGAAGAGAGCGAATGAGGAGAGAGGAGGCAAAGAGAGGAGGAAGAGAAAGGAGGAAGAGAGAGGAGAAATAGAGAGAAGGAAGAGAGAGGAAGAGCAGAGAGGAGGAAGAGAGAGGAGGAGGAAAGAGGAAAAGTAGAGAGGAGGACGAGAGAGGAGGAAGAGAGAGGAATGGGAGAGAAGAGGAAAAGAGAGGAGGAAGAGAGAGAAGGAAGAGAGACGAAGAGGACAGAGGAGGCAGAGAGAGGAGGAAAAGAGAGGAGGAAGAGAGAGGATAATTAGGAGGAAAAGAGAGGAGGAAGAGAGAGGAGGAAGAGAAAAGAGGAAGAGGGAGGAGGAAGAGAGAGGAAGAGGAGAGAGGAGGAAGAGAGAGTAAAAAGGAAGACAAGGAATATGTGGAGCAAAAGATAGGAGGAAGAGAGAGTTGGAAGAGAGAGGAGGAAAGGAGAGAAGGAAGAGAGAGGAGGAAGAGAGAGGAGGAAGAGAGAGGCGGAAGTGAGAGAAAGAGGAGAGTGGAGGAAGAGAGAGGAAGAAGAGAGAGGACTAAGAGAGAGGAAAAACAGGAGGAAAAGGAGGAGGAAGAGAGAGGAGTAAGAGAGAGTAGGAAGAGAGAGGAAGAAGATAGTGGAGGAATAGAGAGGAGGAAGAGAGAAGAGGAAGAGAGAGGAAAAATAGGAGGAAAAGACAAGAGAAAGAGAGAGAAGGAAGAGAGGGAAGGAAGAGAGAGGAGGCAGAGAGAGGAGGAAGAGAGAGGAAAAGTAGAGAGGAGGAAAAGAGAGGAAAGAGAGAGGAGGAATAGAGAGGAGGAAGAGACAAGAAAAGTAGAGAGGAGGAAAAGATAGGAGGAAGAGAGAGGAGGAAGAGAGAGGCGGAAAAGAGAGGAAAAATACAGAGGAGGAAAAGAGAGGAGGAAAAGAGAGGAGGAAGAGAGTGGAGGAAGAGAGAGGAAAAGAAGAGAGGAGGAGGAGAGAGAAGGAAGAGAGAGAAGGAAGAGAGAGGAGGAGAGAGAGGAGGAAAAGAGAGGAGGAAGAGAGAGGAGGAAGAGAGAGGAGAAAGAGAGAGGAGGAAGAGAGAGATGGAAGAGAGAGCAGGAAGAGAGAGAGGAGGAGGAGAGAGGAGGAAGAGAGAGGAGGAAGAGTGAGGAAGAAGAGAAAAGACGAACAGAGCGGAAAAGGAGAGAGGAAGAATACAGAGGAGAAAGAGAGAGGAGGAAGAAGGAGAAGGAGGAGAGTTGAGGAAAAGAGAGGAGGAAAAGAAATGAGGAATAGAGAGGAGGAATAGAGAAGAGGAAGAGAGAGGAAGAGGAGAAAGAAGGAAGAGAGAGGAGGAAGAAAGAGGAAAAGTAGAGAGGAGGAGGAGAGAGGAAAGAGAGAGGAGGAATAGAGTGGAGGAAGAGAGAGGAAGAGGAGAGAGTAGAAAGAGAAAGGAGGAAGAGAGAGGAGGAAGAGAGAGGAAGTAAAGAGAGGAGGAAGAGAGAGGAGGAGGAGAGAGGAAGAAGAGAAAGGAGGAAGAGAGAGGAGGAAGAAAAAGGAAGAAGAGAGAGGAGGAAGAGAGAGAAGGAAGAGACTGAAGGAAGAGAGAGGACGAGAAGAGAGGAGGAAGAGAGAGGAGGAAGAGAGAGGAGGAAGAGAGAGGAGGAAGAGAGAGGAGGAAGAGAGAGGAGGAAGAGAGAGGAGGAAGAGAGAGGAGGAAGAGAGAGGAAAAGTAGAGAGGAGGAAAAGAGAGGAGAAAGAGAGAGGACGAAGAGAGAGGAGGAAGAGAGAGGAGGAAGAGGAGGAGGAGAGAGGAGAAAGAGAGAGGAGGATGAGAGAGGAAGAGGAGAGAGGAGGAAGAGAGTGGAGGAAGAGAGTGGAGGAAGAGAGAGGAAGAGAAGAGAGGAAGAGAGAGGAGCAAGAGAGAGGAGGAAGAGAGAGGAAGAGGAGAAAGGTGGAAGAGAGAGGAAGAAGAGAGAGTAGTAAGAGAGAGGAAAAATAGGAGGAAAAGAGAGGAGAAAGAAAGAGGAGGAAGAGAGAGGAGGAAGAGAGAGGAAGAGGATAGTGGAGGAAGAGAGAGGAGGAAGAGAGAAAAGGAAGAGAGAGGAAAAATAGGAGGAAAGAGAGGAGGAAGAGAGGAGGATGAGAGAGGAGGAAGAGAGAGGTGGAAGAGAGAGGAAGAGGAGAGTGGAGGAAGAGATAGAAGGAAGACAGAGGAGTAAGAGAGAGAAGGAAGAGAGAGGAAAATGAGAGAGGAGGAAGAGAGAGGAAAAGGAGAGAGGAGGAAGTGGTGGAGGAAAAGAGAGGAGGAAGAGAGGAGGAAGAGAGGAGGAAGGGAGAGGAGGA
>NW_027437036.1:0-40658 GCF_047716275.1 Strix uralensis
AAATAGGAGGAAAAGAGAGGAGTAAGAGAGAGGAAAAATAGGAGGAAAAGACAGGAGGAAGAGAGAGGAGGAAGAGAGAGGAAAAACAGGAGAAGAGAGAGGAAAAGGAGAGAGGAGGAAGTGGTTGAGAAAAAGAGTGGAGGAAGAGAGGAGGAAGAGAGAGGAGGAAGAGAGAGGAGGAAGAGAGAGGAAGAGGGGAGTGGAGGAAGAGAGAGGAGGAAGAGAGAGGAGTAAGAGAGAGGAAAATAGAAAAAGATAGGAGGAATAGAGAGGAGGAACAGAGAGGAGGAAGAGAGAGGAAAAATAGTAGGAAAAGAGAGGATGAAGAGAGAGGAGGAAGAGAGAGGAGGAAGAGAGAGGAGGAAGAGAGAGAAGGAAGACAAGGAAGAGGACAGAAGAGGAAGAGAGAGGAGGAAAAGTGAGGAGGAACAGAGAGGAAGAGGAGAGAGGAGGAAGAGAGAGGAGGAAGAGAGAGGAAGAGGAGAGAGGAGGAGGAGAGATGAGGAAGAGACAGGAGGAAGAGAGAGGAGGAAGAGAGAGAAGGAAGAGAGAGGAAGAGGAGAGAGGAGGAAGAGAGAGGAGAAAAAGAGAGGAGGAACAGAGAGGAAGAGGAGAGAGGAGGAAGAGAGAGGAGGAAGAGAGAGGAAGCTGAGAGAGGAGGAGGAGAGAGGCGGAAGAGAGAGGAAGAAGAGAGTGGAGGAAGAGAGAGGAGGAAGAGAGAGGAGTAAGAGACAGGAGAAATAGGAGGAAAAGAGAGGAGGAAGAGAGAGGAGGAAAAGAGAGGAGGAAGAGAGAGGAGGCACAGAGAGGAAAAATAGGAGGAAAAGAGAGGAGGAAGAGAGAGGAGTAAGAGAGAGGAAAAATAGGAGGAAAAGAGAGGAGGAAGAGAGAGGAGGAACAGAGAGGAAGAGGAGAGTGGAGGAAGAGAGAGGAGGAAGACAGAGGAGGAAGAGAGAGGAAAAACAGGAGGAAGAGAGAGGAGGAAGAGAGAGGAAGAGGAGAAAGGAGGAAGAGAGAGGAAAAGGAGAGAGAAGGAATACAGAGGAGAAAGAGCGAGGAGGAATAGAGAGAAGGAAGAGAGAAGAGGAAAAGAGAGGAGGAAGAGAAAGGAGGAAGAGAGAGGAGGAAGAGAGAGGAGGAAGAGAGAAGAAGAGGACAGAGGAGGAAGAGAGAGGAGGAAGAGAGAGGAGGAAGAGTGAGGAAGAGGAGAAAGGAGGAAGAGAGAGGAAAAGGAGAGAGGAGGAATACAGAGCAGAAAGAGAGAGGAGGAAGAGAGAGAAGGAGGAGAGAGGAGGAAAAGTGAGGAGGAAGAGAAAGGAGGAAGAGAGAGGAGGAAGAGAGAGAAAGAGGAGAGAGGAGGAAGAGAAAGGAGGAAGAAAGAGGAAAAGAAGCGAGAAGGAGAGAGGAGGAGGAGAGAGGATTGGGAGAAAGTAGGCAAAGAGAGAGGAAGCGAGAGGAGGAAGAGAAAGGAAGAGAACAGAGGAGGCAGAGAGATGAGGAAAAGAGAGGAGGAAGAGAGAGGAGAAAGAGAGACGATGAGGAGAGAGGACGAAGAGAGAGGAGGAAGAGAGAGGAAGAGGAGAGAGTAGGAAGAGAGAGGAGGAAGAGAGATGAGGAAAAGTGAGGAGGAAGAGAGAGGAGGAAGAGAGAGGAGGAAGAGAGAGGAGGAAGAGAGAGGAAGAGGAGAGAGGAGGAAGAGAGAGGAGAAAAGAGAGGAGGAAGAGTGAGGAAGAGGAGAAAGAGGAAGGAGAGGAAAAGGAGAGAGGAGGAATACAGAGGAGAAAGAGAGTGGAGGAAGAGAGAGAAGGAGGAGAGAGGAGGAAAACTGAGGAGGAAGAGAAAGGAGGAAGAGAGAGGAGGAAGAGAAAGGAGGAAGAAAGAGGAAAAGAGGAGAGGAGGAGTAGAGAGGAGGAGGAGAGAGGATTGGGAGAGAGTAGGCAAAGAGAGGAGGAAGAGCGAGGAGGAAGAGAGAGGAAGAGGAGAGAGAAGGAGGAGAGAGGTGGAAGAGAGAGGAGGAAGAGAGATGAGGAGAAGGAGAGAGAAGGAAGAGAGAGGAAGAGGAGAGAGGAGGAAGAGAGAGGAGGAAGAGTGAGGAGGCAGAGAGAGGAAAAGGAGAGAGGAGGAGGAGAGAGGAAGAGGAGAGAGGAGGAACAGAGAGGAGGAAAAGGGAGGAGGAACAGAGAGGATGAGGAAAGAGGAGGAAGAGATAGGAGGAAGAGAGAGGTAAAGGAGAGTGGAGGAGGAGAGAGGAGGAACAGAGAGGAGGAAGAGAGGAGAAAGAGAGGAGGAAGAGAGAGGAGGAAGAGAGTGGAGTAAAAGAGAGGAAAAATAGGAGGAAAAGAGAGGAGGAAGAGAGAGGACGAAAAGGGAGGAGAAACAGAGAGGATGAGGAGAGTGGAGGAAGAGAGTGGAGAAAGAGAGAGGAGGAAGAGAGGAAAATTACAGAGGAGGAAAAGAGAGGAGTAAGAGAGAGGAGGAAGAGAGAGGACGAAGAGAGAGAAGGAAGAGAGAGGAAGAGGAGAGAGGAGGAAGAGAGAGGAGGAAAACGGAGGAGGAACAGAGAGGACGAGGACAGAGGAGGAAGAGAGAGGAGGAAGAGAGAGGAGGAAGAGAGAGGTAAATGAGAGAGGAGGAGGAAGAGAGAGTAGGAAGAGAGAGGAGGAAGATAGAGGAAGAGGAGTGTGCAGGAAGAGAGTAGGAAGAGAGAGGGAGAGGAGAGAGTAGAAAGAGAGAGGAGGAAAAGGGAGGAGGAACAGAGAGGAAGAGGAGAGAGGAGGAAGAGAGAGGAGGAAGAGAGAGGAAGAGGAGAGAGAAGGAGGAGAGAGGAGGAAGAGAGAGGAGGAAGAGAGTGGAGGAAGAGAGAGAAGGAAGAGAGAGGAAGAGGAGAGAGGAGGAAGACAGAGGAGGAAAAGGGAGGAGGAACAGAGAGGAAGAGGAGAGAGGAGGAAGAGAGAGGAAAATGAGAGAGGAGGAAGAGAGAGGAAGAGGAGAGTGGAGGAAGAGAGAGGAGGAAGAGAGAGGAAGAGGAGAGAGAAGGAGGAGAGAGGTGGAGGAGAGAGGAGGAAGAGAGAGGAAGATGAGAGAGGAGGAAGAGAGAGGAGGAAGAGAGCGGAAGAGGAGGGACGACGAGGAGAGAGGAGGAAGAGAGAGGACGAAGAGAGAGGAGGAAGACGAGAGAAGGAAGAGAGAGGAAGAGGAGAGATAAGAAAGAGAGAGGAGGAAAAGGGAGGAGGAAGAGAGAGGAAGAGGAGAGAGTAGGAAGAGAGAGGAGGAAGAGAGGAAAATGAGAGAGGAGGAAGAGAGAGGAAAAGGAGACAGGAGGAAGTGGTGGAGGAAAAGAGAGGAGGAAGAGAGAGGAGGAAGAGAGAGGAGGAAGAAAGAGGAAAATTACAGAGGAGGAAAAGAGAGGAGGAAGAGAGAGGAGGAAGAGAGAGGAGGAAGAGAGAGAAGGAAGAGAGAGGAAGAGGAGAGAGGAGGAAGAGAGAGGAGGAAAAGGGAGGAGGAACAGAGAGGACGATGACAGAGGAGGAAGACAGAGGAGGAAGAGAGAGGAGGAAGAGAGAGGTAAAGGAGAGAGGAGGAGGAGAGAGGAGGAAGAGAGAGGAGGAAGAGAGAGGAGGATGATAGAGGAAGAGGAGAGTGGAGGAAGAGAGAGGAGGAAGAGAGAGGGAGAGAAGAGAGGAGAAAGAGAGAGGAGGAGAAGGGAGGAGGAACAGAGAGGAAGAGGAGAGAGGAGGAAAAGAGAGGAGGAAGAGAGAGGAAGAGGAGAGAGAATGAGGAGAGAGGAGGAAGAGAGAGGAGGAAGAGAGAGGAGGAAGAGAGAGAAGGAAGAGAGAGGAAGAGGAGAGAGGAGGAAAACAGAGGAGGAAGAGAGAGGAAGAGGAGAGAGAAGGAGGAGAGAGGTGGAAGAGAGAGGAGGAAGAGAGAGGAGGAAGAGAGAGAAGGAAGAGAGAGGAAGAGAAGAGAGAAGGAAGAGAGAGGAGGAAAAGGGAGGAGGAACAGAGAGGAGGAGGAGAGAGGAGGAAGAGAGAGGAGGAAGAGAGAGGAGGCAGAGAGAGGAAAAGGAGAGAGGAGGAGGAGAGAGGAGGAAGAGAGAGTAGGAAGAGAGAGGAGGAAGAGAGAGGAGGAAGAGAGAGGAAGAGGAGAGAGGAAGAGGAGAAAGGAAGAGGAGAGAGGAAAAGAAGAGAGGAGGAGGAGAGAGGAGGAGGAGAGAGGATTGGGAGAGAGTAGGAAAAGAGAGGAGGAAGAGAGAGGAGGAAGAGAGAGGAAGAGGATAGATGAGGCAGAGAGATGAGGAATATACAGCAGGAAGAGAGAGGAGAAAGAGAGACGACGAGGAGAGAGGAGGAAGACAGAGGAGGAAGAGAGAGGAAGAGGAGAGAGTAGGAAGAGAGAGGAGGAAGAGAGGAAAATGAGAGAGGAGGAAGAGAGAGGAAAAGGAGAGAGGACGAAGAGGTGGAGGAAGAGAGAGGAGGAAGAGAGAGGAGGAAGAGAGAGGAAAATTGCAGAGGAGGAAAAGAGAGGAGTAAGAGAGAGGAGGAAGAGAGAGGAGGAAGAGAGAGAAGGAAGAGAGAGGAAGAGGAGAGAGGAGGAAGAGAGAGGAGGAAAAGGGAGGAGGAACAGAGAGGACGAGGACAGAGGAGGAAGAGAGAGGAGGAAGAGAGAGGAGGAAGAGAAAGGTAAAGGAGAGAGGAGGAGGAAAGAGGAGGAAGAGAGAAGAGGAAGAGAGAGGAGGAAGAGAGAGGAAGAGGAGAGTGGAGGAAGAGAGGAGGAAGAGAGAGGGAGAGGAGAGAGGAGAAAGAGAGAGGAGGAAAAGGGAGGAGGAACAGAGAGGAAGAGGAGAGAGGAGGAAGAGAGAGGAGGAAGAGAGAGGAAGAGGAGAGAGGAGGAAGAGAGAGGAGGAAGAGAGCGGAAGAGGAGGGGAGGACGAGGAGAGAGGAGGAAGAGAGAGGAGGAAGAGAGAGGAGGAAGAGAGTGAGGAAGAGAGAGGAAGAGGAGAGAGAAGGAAGAGAGAGGAGGAAAAGGGAGGAGGAAGAGAGAGGAAGAGGAGAGAGTAGGAAGAGAGAGGAGGAAGAGAGGAAAATGAGAGAGGAGGAAGAGAGAGGAAAAGGAGAGAGGAGGAAGTGGTGGAGTAAAAGAGAGGAGGAAGAGAGAGGAGGAAGAGAGAGGAGGAAGAGAGAGGAGGAAGAGACCGGAAGAGGAGGGAGGACGAGGAGAGAGGAGGAAGAGAGAGGAGGAAGAGAGAGGAGGAAGAGAGAGAGAAGGAAGAGAGAGGAAGAGGAGAGACAAGGAAGAGAGAGGAGGAAAAGGGAGGAGGAACAGAGAGGAAGAGGAGAGAGGGAGAAGAGAGAGGAGGAAGAGAGAGGAGGAAGAGAGAGGAAAAGGAGAGAGGAGGAGGAGAGAGGAGGAAGAGAGTGGAGGAAGAGGAGAAAGGAGGAGGAGAGAGGAGGAAGAGAGAGGAAGAGGAGAAAGGAGGAAGAAATAAGAAAGGAAGAGAGGAGGAGGAGAGAGGAGGAGGAGAGAGGATTGGGAGAGAGTAGGAAAAGAGAGGAGGAAGAGAGAGGAGGAAGAGAGAGGAAGAGGAGAGAGAAGGAGGAGAGAGGAGGAAGAGAGAGGAGGAAGAGAGTGGAGGAAGAGAGAGAAGGAAGAGAGAGGAAGAGGAGAGAGGAGGAAGACAGAGGAGGAAAAGGGAGGAGGAACAGAGAGGAAGAGGAGAGAGGAGGAAGAGAGAGGATAATGAGAGAGGAGGAAGAGAGAGGAAGAGGAGAGTGGAGGAAGAGGAGAGGAGGAAGAGAGAGGAAGAGGAGAGAGAAGGAGGAGAGAGGTGGAGGAGAGAGGAGGAAGAGAGAGGAAGATGAGAGAGGAGGAAGAGAGAGGAGGAAGAGAGCGGAAGAGGAGGGACGACGAGGAGAGAGGAGGAAGAGAGAGGACGAAGAGAGAGGAGGAAGAGAGAGAAGGAAGAGAGAGGAAGAGGAGAGATAAGAAAGAGAGAGGAGGAAAAGGGAGGAGGAAGAGAGAGGAAGAGGAGAGAGTAGGAAGAGAGAGGAGGAAGAGAGGAAAATGAGAGAGGAGGAAGAGAGAGGAAAAGGAGACAGGAGGAAGTGGTGGAGGAAAAGAGAGGAGGAAGAGAGAGGAGGAAGAGAGAGGAGGAAGAAAGAGGAAAATTACAGAGGAGGAAAAGAGAGGAGGAAGAGAGAGGAGGAGGAGAGAGGAGGAAGAGAGAGAAGGAAGAGAGAGGAAGAGGAGAGAGGAGGAAGAGAGAGGAGGAAGAGTGAGGAAGAATAGAAGGAAAAGAGAGGAGGAAGAGAGAGGAGGAAGAGAGAGGAGGAACAGAGAGGAAGAGGAGAGTGGAGGAAGAGAGAGGAGGAAGAGAGAGGAGGAAGAGAGAGGAAAAACAGGAGGAAGAGAGAGGAGGAAGAGAGAGGAAGAGGAGAGAGGAGGAGAGAGAGGAGGAAGAGTGAGGAAGAGGAGAAAGGAGGAAGAGAGAGGAAAGGAAGGACGAGAGAAGGAATACAGAGGAGAAAGAGCGAGGATGAATAGAGAGAAGGAGGGAGAGAGGAGGAAAAGAGAGGAGGAAGAGAAAGGAGGAAGACGAGAGGAGGAAGAGAGAGGAGGAAGAGTGAAGAAGAGGAGAGAGGAGGAAGAGAGATAAGGAAGAGACAGGAGGAAGAGTGAGGAAGAGGAGAATGGAGGAAGAGAGAGGAAAAGGAGAGAGGAGGAATACAGAGCAGAAAGAGAGAGGAGGAAGAGAGAGAAGGAGGAGAGAGGAGAAAAAGTGAGGAGGAAGAGAAAGGAGAAGAGAGAGGAGGAAGAGTGAAGAAGAGGAGAGAGTAGGAGGAGAGAGGAGGAGGAGAGAGGATTGGGAGAGAGTAGGCAAAGAGAGGAGGAAGATAGAGGAGAAAGAGAGAGGACGAGGAGAGAGGAGGAAGAGAGAGGAGGAAGAGAGAGGAAGAGGAGAGAGTAGGAAGAGAGAGGAGGAAGAGAGTTGAGGAAAAGTGAGGAGGAGGAGAGAGGAGGAAGAGAGAGGAGTAAGAGAGAGGAAAATTAGAAAAAGAGAGGAGGAATAGAGAGGAGGAAGAGAGAGGAGGAAGAGAGAGGAAAAATAGTAGGAAAAGAGAGGAGGAAGAGAGAGGAGGAAGAGAGAGGAGGAAGAGAGAGAAGGAAGACAAGGAAGAGGAAAGAAGAGGAAGAGAGAGGAGGAAAAGGGAGGAGGAACAGAGAGGAAGAGGAGAGAGGAGGCAGAGAGAGGAGGAAGAGAGAGGAAGAGGAGAGAGGAGGAGGAGAGATGAGGAAGAAACAGGAGGAAGAGAGAGGAGGAAGAGAGAGAAGGAAGAGAGAGGAGCAAGAGAGAGGAGGAAAAGAGAGGAGGAACAGAGAGGAAGAGGAGAGAGGCGGAAGAGAGAGGAGGAAGAGAGAGGAAGATGAGAGAGGAGGTGGAGAGAGGAGGAAGAGAGAGGAGGAAGAGAGAGGAGGAAGAGAGAGAAGGAAGAGAGAGGATAAATAGGAGGATAAGAGAGGAGGAAGAGAGAGAAGGAAGAGAGAGGAGGAAGAGATAGGAAGAGGAGTGTGGAGGAAGAGAGAGGAGGAAGAGAGAGGGAGAGGAGAGAGGATGAAGAGAGAGGTGGAAAAGGGAGGAGGAACAGAGAGGAAGAGGAGAGAGGAGGAGAGAGAGGAGGAAGAGAGAGGAAGAGGAGAGAGGAGGAGGAGAGAGGAGGAAGAGAGAGGAGGAAAGGTGAGGAGGAAGAGAGAGGAGGAAGAGAGAGGAGGAAGAGAGAGGAGGAAGTGAGAGGAAAAATACAGAGGAGGAAAAGAGAGGAGGAAGAGAGAGGAGGTACAGAGAGGAGGAAGAGAGAAGAGGAAGAGAGGAAAATGAGGGAGGAGGAAGAGAGAGGAAAAGGAGAGAGGAGGAAGTGGTTGAGGAAAAGAGTGGAGGAAGAGAGGAGGAAGAGAGGAGGAAGAGAGAGGAGGAAGAGAGAGGAGGAAGAGAGAGGAGGAAGAGAGAGAAAAAATACAGAGGAGGAAAAGTGAGGAGGAAGAGAAAGGAGGAAGACAGAGGAGGAAGAGAGAGAAAGAGGAGAGAGGAGGAAGAGAAAGGAGGAAGAAAGAGGAAAAGAAGAGAGGAGGAGGAGAGAGGAGGAGGAGAGAACATTGGGAGAGAGTAGGCAAAGAGAGGAGGAAGAGAGAGGAGGAAGAGAGAGGACGAGGAGAGAGGAGGAAGAGAGAGGAGGAAGAGAGAGGAGGAAAAGTGAGGAGGAAGAGAGAGGAGGAAGAGAGAGGAGGAAGAGAGAGGAAAAATACAGAGGAGGAAAAGAGAGGAGGAAGAGAGAGGAGGAACAGAGAGGAGGAAGAGAGAGGAGGAAGAGAGAGGAAAATGAGAGAGGAGGAAGAGAGAGGAAAAGGAGAGAGGAGTAAGTGGTTGAGGAAAAGAGTGGAGGAAGAGAGCAGGAAGAGAGAGGAGGAAGAGAGAGGAGGAAGAGAGAGGAAGAGGAGAGTGGAGGAAGACAGAGGAGGTAGAGAGAGGAGTTAGAGAGAGGAAAAATAGGAGGAAAAGAGAGGAGTAAGAGAGAGGAAAAATAGGAGGAAAAGACAGGAGGAAGAGAGAGGAGGAAGAGAGAGGAAAAACAGGAGGAAGAGAGAGGAAAAGGAGAGAGGAGGAAGTGGTTGAGAAAAAGAGTGGAGGAAGAGAGGAGGAAGAGAGAGGAGGAAGAGAGAGGAGGAAGAGAGAGGAAGAGGGGAGTGGAGGAAGAGAGAGGAGGAAGAGAGAGGAGTAAGAGAGAGGAAAAATAGAAAAAGATAGGAGGAATAGAGAGGAGGAACAGAGAGGAGGAAGAGAGAGGAAAAATAGTAGGAAAAGAGAGGATGAAGAGAGAGGAGGAAGAGAGAGGAGGAAGAGAGAGGAGGAAGAGAGAGAAGGAAGACAAGGAAGAGGACAGAAGAGGAAGAGAGAGGAGGAAAAGTGAGGAGGAACAGAGAGGAAGAGGAGAGAGGAGGAAGAGAGAGGAGGAAGAGAGAGGAGAGGAGAGGGAGAGGAGGAGGAGAGATGAGGAAGAGACAGGAGGAAGAGAGAGGAGGAAGAGAGAGAAGGAAGAGAGAGGAAGAGGAGAGAGGAGGAAGAGAGAGGAGAAAAAGAGAGGAGGAACAGAGAGGAAGAGGAGAGAGGAGGAAGAGAGAGGAGGAAGAGAGAGGAAGCTGAGAGAGGAGGAGGAGAGAGGCGGAAGAGAGAGGAAGAAGAGAGTGGAGGAAGAGAGAGGAGGAAGAGAGAGGAGTAAGAGACAGGAGAAATAGGAGGAAAAGAGAGGAGGAAGAGAGAGGAGGAAAAGAGAGGAGGAAGAGAGAGGAGGCACAGAGAGGAAAAATAGGAGGAAAAGAGAGGAGGAAGAGAGAGGAGTAAGAGAGAGGAAAAATAGGAGGAAAAGAGAGGAGGAAGAGAGAGGAGGAACAGAGAGGAAGAGGAGAGTGGAGGAAGAGAGAGGAGGAAGACAGAGGAGGAAGAGAGAGGAAAAACAGGAGGAAGAGAGAGGAGGAAGAGAGAGGAAGAGGAGAAAGGAGGAAGAGAGAGGAAAAGGAGAGAGAAGGAATACAGAGGAGAAAGAGCGAGGAGGAATAGAGAGAAGGAAGAGAGAAGAGGAAAAGAGAGGAGGAAGAGAAAGGAGGAAGAGAGAGGAGGAAGAGAGAGGAGGAAGAGAGAAGAAGAGGACAGAGGAGGAAGAGAGAGGAGGAAGAGAGAGGAGGAAGAGTGAGGAAGAGGAGAAAGGAGGAAGAGAGAGGAAAAGGAGAGAGGAGGAATACAGAGCAGAAAGAGAGAGGAGGAAGAGAGAGAAGGAGGAGAGAGGAGGAAAAGTGAGGAGGAAGAGAAAGGAGGAAGAGAGAGGAGGAAGAGAGAGAAAGAGGAGAGAGGAGGAAGAGAAAGGAGGAAGAAAGAGGAAAAGAAGCGAGAAGGAGAGAGGAGGAGGAGAGAGGATTGGGAGAAAGTAGGCAAAGAGAGGAGGAAGCGAGAGGAGGAAGAGAAAGGAAGAGAACAGAGGAGGCAGAGAGATGAGGAAAAGAGAGGAGGAAGAGAGAGGAGAAAGAGAGACGATGAGGAGAGAGGACGAAGAGAGAGGAGGAAGAGAGAGGAAGAGGAGAGAGTAGGAAGAGAGAGGAGGAAGAGAGATGAGGAAAAGTGAGGAGGAAGAGAGAGGAGGAAGAGAGAGGAGGAAGAGAGAGGAGGAAGAGAGAGGAAGAGGAGAGAGGAGGAAGAGAGAGGAGAAAAAGAGAGGAGGAAGAGTGAGGAAGAGGAGAAAGAGGAAGGAGAGGAAAAGGAGAGAGGAGGAATACAGAGGAGAAAGAGAGTGGAGGAAGAGAGAGAAGGAGGAGAGAGGAGGAAAACTGAGGAGGAAGAGAAAGGAGGAAGAGAGAGGAGGAAGAGAAAGGAGGAAGAAAGAGGAAAAGAGGAGAGGAGGAGTAGAGAGGAGGAGGAGAGAGGATTGGGAGAGAGTAGGCAAAGAGAGGAGGAAGAGAGAGGAGGAAGAGAGAGGAAGAGGAGAGAGAAGGAGGAGAGAGGTGGAAGAGAGAGGAGGAAGAGAGATGAGGAAGAGAGAGAAGGAAGAGAGAGGAAGAGGAGAGAGGAGGAAGAGAGAGGAGGAAGAGTGAGGAGGCAGAGAGAGGAAAAGGAGAGAGGAGGAGGAGAGAGGAAGAGGAGAGAGGAGGAACAGAGAGGAGGAAAAGGGAGGAGGAACAGAGAGGATGAGGAAAGAGGAGGAAGAGATAGGAGGAAGAGAGAGGTAAAGGAGAGTGGAGGAGGAGAGAGGAGGAACAGAGAGGAGGAAGAGAGGAGAAAGAGAGGAGGAAGAGAGAGGAGGAAGAGAGTGGAGTAAAAGAGAGGAAAAATAGGAGGAAAAGAGAGGAGGAAGAGAGAGGACGAAAAGGGAGGAGAAACAGAGAGGATGAGGAGAGTGGAGGAAGAGAGTGGAGAAAGAGAGAGGAGGAAGAGAGGAAAATTACAGAGGAGGAAAAGAGAGGAGTAAGAGAGAGGAGGAAGAGAGAGGACGAAGAGAGAGAAGGAAGAGAGAGGAAGAGGAGAGAGGAGGAAGAGAGAGGAGGAAAACGGAGGAGGAACAGAGAGGACGAGGACAGAGGAGGAAGAGAGAGGAGGAAGAGAGAGGAGGAAGAGAGAGGTAAATGAGAGAGGAGGAGGAAGAGAGAGTAGGAAGAGAGAGGAGGAAGATAGAGGAAGAGGAGTGTGCAGGAAGAGAGTAGGAAGAGAGAGGGAGAGGAGAGAGTAGAAAGAGAGAGGAGGAAAAGGGAGGAGGAACAGAGAGGAAGAGGAGAGAGGAGGAAGAGAGAGGAGGAAGAGAGAGGAAGAGGAGAGAGAAGGAGGAGAGAGGAGGAAGAGAGAGGAGGAAGAGAGTGGAGGAAGAGAGAGAAGGAAGAGAGAGGAAGAGGAGAGAGGAGGAAGACAGAGGAGGAAAAGGGAGGAGGAACAGAGAGGAAGAGGAGAGAGGAGGAAGAGAGAGGAAAATGAGAGAGGAGGAAGAGAGAGGAAGAGGAGAGTGGAGGAAGAGAGAGGAGGAAGAGAGAGGAAGAGGAGAGAGAAGGAGGAGAGAGGTGGAGGAGAGAGGAGGAAGAGAGAGGAAGATGAGAGAGGAGGAAGAGAGAGGAGGAAGAGAGCGGAAGAGGAGGGACGACGAGGAGAGAGGAGGAAGAGAGAGGACGAAGAGAGAGGAGGAAGAGAGAGAAGGAAGAGAGAGGAAGAGGAGAGATAAGAAAGAGAGAGGAGGAAAAGGGAGGAGGAAGAGAGAGGAAGAGGAGAGAGTAGGAAGAGAGAGGAGGAAGAGAGGAAAATGAGAGAGGAGGAAGAGAGAGGAAAAGGAGACAGGAGGAAGTGGTGGAGGAAAAGAGAGGAGGAAGAGAGAGGAGGAAGAGAGAGGAGGAAGAAAGAGGAAAATTACAGAGGAGGAAAAGAGAGGAGGAAGAGAGAGGAGGAAGAGAGAGGAGGAAGAGAGAGAAGGAAGAGAGAGAAGGAAGAGAGAGGAAGAGGAGAGAGGAGGAAAACAGAGGAGGAAGAGAGAGGAAGAGGAGAGAGAAGGAGGAGAGAGGTGGAAGAGAGAGGAGGAAGAGAGAGGAGGAAGAGAGAGAAGGAAGAGAGAGGAAGAGAAGAGAGAAGGAAGAGAGAGGAGGAAAAGGGAGGAGGAACAGAGAGGAGGAGGAGAGAGGAGGAAGAGAGAGGAGGAAGAGAGAGGAGGCAGAGAGAGGAAAAGGAGAGAGGAGGAGGAGAGAGGAGGAAGAGAGAGTAGGAAGAGAGAGGAGGAAGAGAGAGGAGGAAGAGAGAGGAAGAGGAGAGAGGAAGAGGAGAAAGGAAGAGGAGAGAGGAAAAGAAGAGAGGAGGAGGAGAGAGGAGGAGGAGAGAGGATTGGGAGAGAGTAGGAAAAGAGAGGAGGAAGAGAGAGGAGGAAGAGAGAGGAAGAGGATAGATGAGGCAGAGAGATGAGGAATATACAGCAGGAAGAGAGAGGAGAAAGAGAGACGACGAGGAGAGAGGAGGAAGACAGAGGAGGAAGAGAGAGGAAGAGGAGAGAGTAGGAAGAGAGAGGAGGAAGAGAGGAAAATGAGAGAGGAGGAAGAGAGAGGAAAAGGAGAGAGGACGAAGAGGTGGAGGAAGAGAGAGGAGGAAGAGAGAGGAGGAAGAGAGAGGAAAATTGCAGAGGAGGAAAAGAGAGGAGTAAGAGAGAGGAGGAAGAGAGAGGAGGAAGAGAGAGAAGGAAGAGAGAGGAAGAGGAGAGAGGAGGAAGAGAGAGGAGGAAAAGGGAGGAGGAACAGAGAGGACGAGGACAGAGGAGGAAGAGAGAGGAGGAAGAGAGAGGAGGAAGAGAAAGGTAAAGGAGAGAGGAGGAGGAAAGAGGAGGAAGAGAGAAGAGGAAGAGAGAGGAGGAAGAGAGAGGAAGAGGAGAGTGGAGGAAGAGAGGAGGAAGAGAGAGGGAGAGGAGAGAGGAGAAAGAGAGAGGAGGAAAAGGGAGGAGGAACAGAGAGGAAGAGGAGAGAGGAGGAAGAGAGAGGAGGAAGAGAGAGGAAGAGGAGAGAGGAGGAAGAGAGAGGAGGAAGAGAGCGGAAGAGGAGGGAGGACGAGGAGAGAGGAGGAAGAGAGAGGAGGAAGAGAGAGGAGGAAGAGAGTGAGGAAGAGAGAGGAAGAGGAGAGAGAAGGAAGAGAGAGGAGGAAAAGGGAGGAGGAAGAGAGAGGAAGAGGAGAGAGTAGGAAGAGAGAGGAGGAAGAGAGGAAAATGAGAGAGGAGGAAGAGAGAGGAAAAGGAGAGAGGAGGAAGTGGTGGAGTAAAAGAGAGGAGGAAGAGAGAGGAGGAAGAGAGAGGAGGAAGAGAGAGGAGGAAGAGACCGGAAGAGGAGGGAGGACGAGGAGAGAGGAGGAAGAGAGAGGAGGAAGAGAGAGGAGGAAGAGAGAGAGAAGGAAGAGAGAGGAAGAGGAGAGACAAGGAAGAGAGAGGAGGAAAAGGGAGGAGGAACAGAGAGGAAGAGGAGAGAGGAGGAAGAGAGAGGAGGAAGAGAGAGGAGGAAGAGAGAGGAAAAGGAGAGAGGAGGAGGAGAGAGGAGGAAGAGAGTGGAGGAAGAGGAGAAAGGAGGAGGAGAGAGGAGGAAGAGAGAGGAAGAGGAGAAAGGAGGAAGAAATAAGAAAGGAAGAGAGGAGGAGGAGAGAGGAGGAGGAGAGAGGATTGGGAGAGAGTAGGAAAAGAGAGGAGGAAGAGAGAGGAGGAAGAGAGAGGAAGAGGAGAGAGAAGGAGGAGAGAGGAGGAAGAGAGAGGAGGAAGAGAGTGGAGGAAGAGAGAGAAGGAAGAGAGAGGAAGAGGAGAGAGGAGGAAGACAGAGGAGGAAAAGGGAGGAGGAACAGAGAGGAAGAGGAGAGAGGAGGAAGAGAGAGGATAATGAGAGAGGAGGAAGAGAGAGGAAGAGGAGAGTGGAGGAAGAGAGAGGAGGAAGAGAGAGGAAGAGGAGAGAGAAGGAGGAGAGAGGTGGAGGAGAGAGGAGGAAGAGAGAGGAAGATGAGAGAGGAGGAAGAGAGAGGAGGAAGAGAGCGGAAGAGGAGGGACGACGAGGAGAGAGGAGGAAGAGAGAGGACGAAGAGAGAGGAGGAAGAGAGAGAAGGAAGAGAGAGGAAGAGGAGAGATAAGAAAGAGAGAGGAGGAAAAGGGAGGAGGAAGAGAGAGGAAGAGGAGAGAGTAGGAAGAGAGAGGAGGAAGAGAGGAAAATGAGAGAGGAGGAAGAGAGAGGAAAAGGAGACAGGAGGAAGTGGTGGAGGAAAAGAGAGGAGGAAGAGAGAGGAGGAAGAGAGAGGAGGAAGAAAGAGGAAAATTACAGAGGAGGAAAAGAGAGGAGGAAGAGAGAGGAGGAGGAGAGAGGAGGAAGAGAGAGAAGGAAGAGAGAGGAAGAGGAGAGAGGAGGAAGAGAGAGGAGGAAGAGTGAGGAAGAATAGAAGGAAAAGAGAGGAGGAAGAGAGAGGAGGAAGAGAGAGGAGGAACAGAGAGGAAGAGGAGAGTGGAGGAAGAGAGAGGAGGAAGAGAGAGGAGGAAGAGAGAGGAAAAACAGGAGGAAGAGAGAGGAGGAAGAGAGAGGAAGAGGAGAGAGGAGGAAGAGAGAGGAGGAAGAGTGAGGAAGAGGAGAAAGGAGGAAGAGAGAGGAAAAGGAGAGAGAAGGAATACAGAGGAGAAAGAGCGAGGATGAATAGAGAGAAGGAGGAGAGAGGAGGAAAAGAGAGGAGGAAGAGAAAGGAGGAAGAGAGAGGAGGAAGAGAGAGGAGGAAGAGTGAAGAAGAGGAGAGAGGAGGAAGAGAGATAAGGAAGAGACAGGAGGAAGAGTGAGGAAGAGGAGAATGGAGGAAGAGAGAGGAAAAGGAGAGAGGAGGAATACAGAGCAGAAAGAGAGAGGAGGAAGAGAGAGAAGGAGGAGAGAGGAGAAAAAGTGAGGAGGAAGAGAAAGGAGGAAGAGAGAGGAGGAAGAGTGAAGAAGAGGAGAGAGTAGGAGGAGAGAGGAGGAGGAGAGAGGATTGGGAGAGAGTAGGCAAAGAGAGGAGGAAGATAGAGGAGAAAGAGAGAGGACGAGGAGAGAGGAGGAAGAGAGAGGAGGAAGAGAGAGGAAGAGGAGAGAGTAGGAAGAGAGAGGAGGAAGAGAGATGAGGAAAAGTGAGGAGGAGGAGAGAGGAGGAAGAGAGAGGAGTAAGAGAGAGGAAAATTAGAAAAAGAGAGGAGGAATAGAGAGGAGGAAGAGAGAGGAGGAAGAGAGAGGAAAAATAGTAGGAAAAGAGAGGAGGAAGAGAGAGGAGGAAGAGAGAGGAGGAAGAGAGAGAAGGAAGACAAGGAAGAGGAAAGAAGAGGAAGAGAGAGGAGGAAAAGGGAGGAGGAACAGAGAGGAAGAGGAGAGAGGAGGCAGAGAGAGGAGGAAGAGAGAGGAAGAGGAGAGAGGAGGAGGAGAGATGAGGAAGAAACAGGAGGAAGAGAGAGGAGGAAGAGAGAGAAGGAAGAGAGAGGAGCAAGAGAGAGGAGGAAAAGAGAGGAGGAACAGAGAGGAAGAGGAGAGAGGCGGAAGAGAGAGGAGGAAGAGAGAGGAAGATGAGAGAGGAGGTGGAGAGAGGAGGAAGAGAGAGGAGGAAGAGAGAGGAGGAAGAGAGAGAAGGAAGAGAGAGGATAAATAGGAGGATAAGAGAGGAGGAAGAGAGAGAAGGAAGAGAGAGGAGGAAGAGATAGGAAGAGGAGTGTGGAGGAAGAGAGAGGAGGAAGAGAGAGGGAGAGGAGAGAGGATGAAGAGAGAGGTGGAAAAGGGAGGAGGAACAGAGAGGAAGAGGAGAGAGGAGGAAGAGAGAGGAGGAAGAGAGAGGAAGAGGAGAGAGGAGGAGGAGAGAGGAGGAAGAGAGAGGAGGAAAGGTGAGGAGGAAGAGAGAGGAGGAAGAGAGAGGAGGAAGAGAGAGGAGGAAGTGAGAGGAAAAATACAGAGGAGGAAAAGAGAGGAGGAAGAGAGAGGAGGTACAGAGAGGAGGAAGAGAGAAGAGGAAGAGAGGAAAATGAGGGAGGAGGAAGAGAGAGGAAAAGGAGAGAGGAGGAAGTGGTTGAGGAAAAGAGTGGAGGAAGAGAGGAGGAAGAGAGGAGGAAGAGAGAGGAGGAAGAGAGAGGAGGAAGAGAGAGGAGGAAGAGAGAGAAAAAATACAGAGGAGGAAAAGTGAGGAGGAAGAGAAAGGAGGAAGACAGAGGAGGAAGAGAGAGAAAGAGGAGAGAGGAGGAAGAGAAAGGAGGAAGAAAGAGGAAAAGAAGAGAGGAGGAGGAGAGAGGAGGAGGAGAGAACATTGGGAGAGAGTAGGCAAAGAGAGGAGGAAGAGAGAGGAGGAAGAGAGAGGACGAGGAGAGAGGAGGAAGAGAGAGGAGGAAGAGAGAGGAGGAAAAGTGAGGAGGAAGAGAGAGGAGGAAGAGAGAGGAGGAAGAGAGAGGAAAAATACAGAGGAGGAAAAGAGAGGAGGAAGAGAGAGGAGGAACAGAGAGGAGGAAGAGAGAGGAGGAAGAGAGAGGAAAATGAGAGAGGAGGAAGAGAGAGGAAAAGGAGAGAGGAGTAAGTGGTTGAGGAAAAGAGTGGAGGAAGAGAGCAGGAAGAGAGAGGAGGAAGAGAGAGGAGGAAGAGAGAGGAAGAGGAGAGTGGAGGAAGACAGAGGAGGTAGAGAGAGGAGTTAGAGAGAGGAAAAATAGGAGGAAAAGAGAGGAGTAAGAGAGAGGAAAAATAGGAGGAAAAGACAGGAGGAAGAGAGAGGAGGAAGAGAGAGGAAAAACAGGAGGAAGAGAGAGGAAAAGGAGAGAGGAGGAAGTGGTTGAGAAAAAGAGTGGAGGAAGAGAGGAGGAAGAGAGAGGAGGAAGAGAGAGGAGGAAGAGAGAGGAAGAGGGGAGTGGAGGAAGAGAGAGGAGGAAGAGAGAGGAGTAAGAGAGAGGAAAAATAGAAAAAGATAGGAGGAATAGAGAGGAGGAACAGAGAGGAGGAAGAGAGAGGAAAAATAGTAGGAAAAGAGAGGATGAAGAGAGAGGAGGAAGAGAGAGGAGGAAGAGAGAGGAGGAAGAGAGAGAAGGAAGACAAGGAAGAGGACAGAAGAGGAAGAGAGAGGAGGAAAAGTGAGGAGGAACAGAGAGGAAGAGGAGAGAGGAGGAAGAGAGAGGAGGAAGAGAGAGGAAGAGGAGAGAGGAGGAGGAGAGATGAGGAAGAGACAGGAGGAAGAGAGAGGAGGAAGAGAGAGAAGGAAGAGAGAGGAAGAGGAGAGAGGAGGAAGAGAGAGGAGAAAAAGAGAGGAGGAACAGAGAGGAAGAGGAGAGAGGAGGAAGAGAGAGGAGGAAGAGAGAGGAAGCTGAGAGAGGAGGAGGAGAGAGGCGGAAGAGAGAGGAAGAAGAGAGTGGAGGAAGAGAGAGGAGGAAGAGAGAGGAGTAAGAGACAGGAGAAATAGGAGGAAAAGAGAGGAGGAAGAGAGAGGAGGAAAAGAGAGGAGGAAGAGAGAGGAGGCACAGAGAGGAAAAATAGGAGGAAAAGAGAGGAGGAAGAGAGAGGAGTAAGAGAGAGGAAAAATAGGAGGAAAAGAGAGGAGGAAGAGAGAGGAGGAACAGAGAGGAAGAGGAGAGTGGAGGAAGAGAGAGGAGGAAGACAGAGGAGGAAGAGAGAGGAAAAACAGGAGGAAGAGAGAGGAGGAAGAGAGAGGAAGAGGAGAAAGGAGGAAGAGAGAGGAAAAGGAGAGAGAAGGAATACAGAGGAGAAAGAGCGAGGAGGAATAGAGAGAAGGAAGAGAGAAGAGGAAAAGAGAGGAGGAAGAGAAAGGAGGAAGAGAGAGGAGGAAGAGAGAGGAGGAAGAGAGAAGAAGAGGACAGAGGAGGAAGAGAGAGGAGGAAGAGAGAGGAGGAAGAGTGAGGAAGAGGAGAAAGGAGGAAGAGAGAGGAAAAGGAGAGAGGAGGAATACAGAGCAGAAAGAGAGAGGAGGAAGAGAGAGAAGGAGGAGAGAGGAGGAAAAGTGAGGAGGAAGAGAAAGGAGGAAGAGAGAGGAGGAAGAGAGAGAAAGAGGAGAGAGGAGGAAGAGAAAGGAGGAAGAAAGAGGAAAAGAAGCGAGAAGGAGAGAGGAGGAGGAGAGAGGATTGGGAGAAAGTAGGCAAAGAGAGGAGGAAGCGAGAGGAGGAAGAGAAAGGAAGAGAACAGAGGAGGCAGAGAGATGAGGAAAAGAGAGGAGGAAGAGAGAGGAGAAAGAGAGACGATGAGGAGAGAGGACGAAGAGAGAGGAGGAAGAGAGAGGAAGAGGAGAGAGTAGGAAGAGAGAGGAGGAAGAGAGATGAGGAAAAGTGAGGAGGAAGAGAGAGGAGGAAGAGAGAGGAGGAAGAGAGAGGAGGAAGAGAGAGGAAGAGGAGAGAGGAGGAAGAGAGAGGAGAAAAAGAGAGGAGGAAGAGTGAGGAAGAGGAGAAAGAGGAAGGAGAGGAAAAGGAGAGAGGAGGAATACAGAGGAGAAAGAGAGTGGAGGAAGAGAGAGAAGGAGGAGAGAGGAGGAAAACTGAGGAGGAAGAGAAAGGAGGAAGAGAGAGGAGGAAGAGAAAGGAGGAAGAAAGAGGAAAAGAGGAGAGGAGGAGTAGAGAGGAGGAGGAGAGAGGATTGGGAGAGAGTAGGCAAAGAGAGGAGGAAGAGAGAGGAGGAAGAGAGAGGAAGAGGAGAGAGAAGGAGGAGAGAGGTGGAAGAGAGAGGAGGAAGAGAGATGAGGAAGAGAGAGAAGGAAGAGAGAGGAAGAGGAGAGAGGAGGAAGAGAGAGGAGGAAGAGTGAGGAGGCAGAGAGAGGAAAAGGAGAGAGGAGGAGGAGAGAGGAAGAGGAGAGAGGAGGAACAGAGAGGAGGAAAAGGGAGGAGGAACAGAGAGGATGAGGAAAGAGGAGGAAGAGATAGGAGGAAGAGAGAGGTAAAGGAGAGTGGAGGAGGAGAGAGGAGGAACAGAGAGGAGGAAGAGAGGAGAAAGAGAGGAGGAAGAGAGAGGAGGAAGAGAGTGGAGTAAAAGAGAGGAAAAATAGGAGGAAAAGAGAGGAGGAAGAGAGAGGACGAAAAGGGAGGAGAAACAGAGAGGATGAGGAGAGTGGAGGAAGAGAGTGGAGAAAGAGAGAGGAGGAAGAGAGGAAAATTACAGAGGAGGAAAAGAGAGGAGTAAGAGAGAGGAGGAAGAGAGAGGACGAAGAGAGAGAAGGAAGAGAGAGGAAGAGGAGAGAGGAGGAAGAGAGAGGAGGAAAACGGAGGAGGAACAGAGAGGACGAGGACAGAGGAGGAAGAGAGAGGAGGAAGAGAGAGGAGGAAGAGAGAGGTAAATGAGAGAGGAGGAGGAAGAGAGAGTAGGAAGAGAGAGGAGGAAGATAGAGGAAGAGGAGTGTGCAGGAAGAGAGTAGGAAGAGAGAGGGAGAGGAGAGAGTAGAAAGAGAGAGGAGGAAAAGGGAGGAGGAACAGAGAGGAAGAGGAGAGAGGAGGAAGAGAGAGGAGGAAGAGAGAGGAAGAGGAGAGAGAAGGAGGAGAGAGGAGGAAGAGAGAGGAGGAAGAGAGTGGAGGAAGAGAGAGAAGGAAGAGAGAGGAAGAGGAGAGAGGAGGAAGACAGAGGAGGAAAAGGGAGGAGGAACAGAGAGGAAGAGGAGAGAGGAGGAAGAGAGAGGAAAATGAGAGAGGAGGAAGAGAGAGGAAGAGGAGAGTGGAGGAAGAGAGAGGAGGAAGAGAGAGGAAGAGGAGAGAGAAGGAGGAGAGAGGTGGAGGAGAGAGGAGGAAGAGAGAGGAAGATGAGAGAGGAGGAAGAGAGAGGAGGAAGAGAGCGGAAGAGGAGGGACGACGAGGAGAGAGGAGGAAGAGAGAGGACGAAGAGAGAGGAGGAAGAGAGAGAAGGAAGAGAGAGGAAGAGGAGAGATAAGAAAGAGAGAGGAGGAAAAGGGAGGAGGAAGAGAGAGGAAGAGGAGAGAGTAGGAAGAGAGAGGAGGAAGAGAGGAAAATGAGAGAGGAGGAAGAGAGAGGAAAAGGAGACAGGAGGAAGTGGTGGAGGAAAAGAGAGGAGGAAGAGAGAGGAGGAAGAGAGAGGAGGAAGAAAGAGGAAAATTACAGAGGAGGAAAAGAGAGGAGGAAGAGAGAGGAGGAAGAGAGAGGAGAAGAGAGAGAAGGAAGAGAGAGGAAGAGGAGAGAGGAGGAAGAGAGAGGAGGAAAAGGGAGGAGGAACAGAGAGGACGATGACAGAGGAGGAAGACAGAGGAGGAAGAGAGAGGAGGAAGAGAGAGGTAAAGGAGAGAGGAGGAGGAGAGAGGAGGAAGAGAGAGGAGGAAGAGAGAGGAGGATGATAGAGGAAGAGGAGAGTGGAGGAAGAGAGAGGAGGAAGAGAGAGGGAGAGAAGAGAGGAGAAAGAGAGAGGAGGAGAAGGGAGGAGGAACAGAGAGGAAGAGGAGAGAGGAGGAAAAGAGAGGAGGAAGAGAGAGGAAGAGGAGAGAGAATGAGGAGAGAGGAGGAAGAGAGAGGAGGAAGAGAGAGGAGGAAGAGAGAGAAGGAAGAGAGAGGAAGAGGAGAGAGGAGGAAAACAGAGGAGGAAGAGAGAGAAGAGGAGAGAGAAGGAGGAGAGAGGTGGAAGAGAGAGGAGGAAGAGAGAGGAGGAAGAGAGAGAAGGAAGAGAGAGGAAGAGAAGAGAGAAGGAAGAGAGAGGAGGAAAAGGGAGGAGGAACAGAGAGGAGGAGGAGAGAGGAGGAAGAGAGAGGAGGAAGAGAGAGGAGGCAGAGAGAGGAAAAGGAGAGAGGAGGAGGAGAGAGGAGGAAGAGAGAGTAGGAAGAGAGAGGAGGAAGAGAGAGGAGGAAGAGAGAGGAAGAGGAGAGAGGAAGAGGAGAAAGGAAGAGGAGAGAGGAAAAGAAGAGAGGAGGAGGAGAGAGGAGGAGGAGAGAGGATGGGAGAGAGTAGGAAAAGAGAGGAGGAAGAGAGAGGAGGAAGAGAGAGGAAGAGGATAGATGAGGCAGAGAGATGAGGAATATACAGCAGGAAGAGAGAGGAGAAAGAGAGACGACGAGGAGAGAGGAGGAAGACAGAGGAGGAAGAGAGAGGAAGAGGAGAGAGTAGGAAGAGAGAGGAGGAAGAGAGGAAAATGAGAGAGGAGGAAGAGAGAGGAAAAGGAGAGAGGACGAAGAGGTGGAGGAAGAGAGAGGAGGAAGAGAGAGGAGGAAGAGAGAGGAAAATTGCAGAGGAGGAAAAGAGAGGAGTAAGAGAGAGGAGGAAGAGAGAGGAGGAAGAGAGAGAAGGAAGAGAGAGGAAGAGGAGAGAGGAGGAAGAGAGAGGAGGAAAAGGAGGAGGAACAGAGAGGACGAGGACAGAGGAGGAAGAGAGAGGAGGAAGAGAGAGGAGGAAGAAAAAGGTAAAGGAGAGAGGAGGAGGAAAGAGGAGGAAGAGAGAAGAGGAAGAGAGAGGAGGAAGAGAGAGGAAGAGGAGAGTGGAGGAAGAGAGGAGGAAGAGAGAGGGAGAGGAGAGAGGAGAAAGAGAGAGGAGGAAAGGGAGGAGGAACAGAGAGGAAGAGGAGAGAGGAGGAAGAGAGAGGAGGAAGAGAGAGGAAGAGGAGAGAGGAGGAAGAGAGAGGAGGAAGAGAGCGGAAGAGGAGGGAGGACGAGGAGAGAGGAGGAAGAGAGAGGAGGAAGAGAGAGGAGGAAGAGAGTGAGGAAGAGAGAGGAAGAGGAGAGAGAAGGAAGAGAGAGGAGGAAAAGGGAGGAGGAAGAGAGAGGAAGAGGAGAGAGTAGGAAGAGAGAGGAGGAAGAGAGGAAAATGAGAGAGGAGGAAGAGAGAGGAAAAGGAGAGAGGAGGAAGTGGTGGAGTAAAAGAGAGGAGGAAGAGAGAGGAGGAAGAGAGAGGAGGAAGAGAGAGGAGGAAGAGACCGGAAGAGGAGGGAGGACGAGGAGAGAGGAGGAAGAGAGAGGAGGAAGAGAGAGGAGGAAGAGAGAGAGAAGGAAGAGAGAGGAAGAGGAGAGACAAGGAAGAGAGAGGAGGAAAAGGGAGGAGGAACAGAGAGGAAGAGGAGAGAGGAGAAGAGAGAGGAGGAAGAGAGAGGAGGAAGAGAGAGGAAAAGGAGAGAGGAGGAGGAGAGAGGAGGAAGAGAGTGGAGGAAGAGGAGAAAGGAGGAGGAGAGAGGAGGAAGAGAGAGGAAGAGGAGAAAGGAGGAAGAAATAAGAAAGGAAGAGAGGAGGAGGAGAGAGGAGGAGGAGAGAGGATTGGGAGAGAGTAGGGAAAAGAGAGGAGGAAGAGAGAGGAGGAAGAGAGAGGAAGAGGAGAGAGAAGGAGGAGAGAGGAGGAAGAGAGAGGAGGAAGAGAGTGGAGGAAGAGAGAGAAGGAAGAGAGAGGAAGAGGAGAGAGGAGGAAGACAGAGGAGGAAAAGGGAGGAGGAACAGAGAGGAAGAGGAGAGAGGGAGGAAGAGAGAGGATAATGAGAGAGGAGGAAGAGAGAGGAAGAGGAGAGTGGAGGAAGAGAGAGGAGGAAGAGAGAGGAAGAGGAGAGAGAAGGAGGAGAGAGGTGGAGGAGAGAGGAGGAAGAGAGAGGAAGATGAGAGAGGAGGAAGAGAGAGGAGGAAGAGAGCGGAAGAGGAGGGACGACGAGGAGAGAGGAGGAAGAGAGAGGACGAAGAGAGAGGAGGAAGAGAGAGAAGGAAGAGAGAGGAAGAGGAGAGATAAGAAAGAGAGAGGAGGAAAAGGGAGGAGGAAGAGAGAGGAAGAGGAGAGAGTAGGAAGAGAGAGGAGGAAGAGAGGAAAATGAGAGAGGAGGAAGAGAGAGGAAAAGGAGACAGGAGGAAGTGGTGGAGGAAAAAGAGAGGAGGAAGAGAGAGGAGGAAGAGAGAGGAGGAAGAAAGAGGAAAATTACAGAGGAGGAAAAGAGAGGAGGAAGAGAGAGGAGGAAGAGAGAGGAGGAAGAGAGAGAAGGAAGAGAGAGGAAGAGGAGAGAGGAGGAAGAGAGAGGAGGAAGAGAGAGGAGAGAGGAGGAACAGAGAGGAGAAAAGGGATGAGGAACAGAGAGAAGTGGAGAGAGGAGGAAGAGAGAGGAGGAAGAGAGATGAAGAGGAGAGAGAAGGAGGAGAGAGGTGGAAGAGAGAGGGTGAAGAGAGAGGAGGAAGAGAGAGGAGGAAAAGGGAGGATGAACAGAGAGGAAGAGGAGAGAGGAGGAAGAGAGAGGAGGAAGAGAGCGGAAGAGGAGGGAGGACGAGGAGAGAGGAGGAAGAGAGAGGAGAAGAGAGAGGAGGAAGAAAGGGAAGGAAGAGAGAGGAAGAGGAGAGAGAAGGAAGAGAGAGGAGGAAGAAAGAGAAGAAGAGAGAGGAAGAGGAGAGAGGAGGAAGAGAGAGGAGAAGAGAGAGGAGGAAGAGAGAGGAAAAGGGAGAGGAGGAAGGAGAGAGGAGAAAGAGAGAGGAGAAAGAGAGAGGAAGAGGAGAGAGGAGGAAGAGAGAGGAAAATGAGAGAGGAGGAAGAGAGAGGAAAAGGAGAGAGGAGGAAGTGGTGTAGGAAAAGAGAGGAGGAAGAGAGGAGGAAGAGAGGAGAAAGAGAGAGGAGGAAGAGAGAGGCGGAAGAGACAGGAAGAGGAGAGTGGAGGAAGAGAGAGGAGTTAGAGAGAGGAAAAATAGGAGGAAAAGAGAGGAGGAAGAGAGAGGAGGAAGAGAGAGGAAAATTACAGAGGAGGAAAAGAGAGGAGTAAGAGAGAGGAGGAAGAGAGAGGAGGAAGAGAGAGAAGGAAGAGAGAGGAAGAGGAGAGAGGAGGAAGAGAGAGGAGGAAAAGGGAGGAGGAACAGAGAGGAAGAGGAGAGAGGAGGAAGAGAGAGGAGGAAGAGAGAGTAGGCAGAGAGAGGAGGAGGAGAGAGGAGGAGGAGAGAGGAGGAAGAGAGAGTAGGAAGAGAGAGGAGGAAGAGAGAGGAGGAAGAGAGAGGAAGACGAGAGAGGAGGAAGAGAGAGGAAGAAGAGTGAGGAAGAGGAGAAAGGAGGAGGAGAGAGGAAAGAAGAGAGGAGGAGGAGAGAGGAGGAGGAGAGAGGATTGGGAGAGAGTAGGAAAAGAGAGGAGGAAGAGAGAGGAGGAAGAGAGAGGAAGAGGATAGAGGAGGCAGAGAGATGAGGAAAATACAGCAGGAAGAGAGAGGAGAAAGAGAGAGGACGAGGAGAGAGGAGGAATACAGAGGAGGAAGAGAGAGGAAGAGGAGAGAGTAGGAAGAGAGAGGAGGAAGAGAGGAAAATGAGAGAGGCGGAAGAGAGAGGAAAAGGAGAGAGGACGAAGAGGTCGAGGAAGAGAGAGGAGGAAGACAGAGGAGGAAGAGAGAGGAAAATTGCAGAGGAGGAAATGAGAGGAGTAAGAGAGAGGAGGAAGAGAGAGGAGGAAGAGAGAGAAGGAAGAGAGAGGAAGAGGAGAGAGGAGGAAGAGAGAGGAGGAAAAGGGAGGAGGAACAGAGAGGACGAGGACAGAGGAGGAAGAGAGAGGAGGAAGAGAGAGGAGGAAGAGAAAGGTAAAGGAGAGAGGAGGAGGAGAGAGGAGGAAGAGAGAAGAGGAAGAGAGAGGAGGAAGAGAGAGGAAGAGGAGAGTGGAGGAAGAGAGGAGGAAGAGAGAGGGAGAGGAGAGAGGAGAAAGAGAGAGGAGGAAAAGGGAGGAGGAACAGAGAGGAAGAGGAGAGAGGAGGAAGAGAGAGGAGGAAGAGAGAGGAGGAAGAGAGAGAGGAAGAGAGAGGAAGAGGAGAGAGAAGGAAGAGAGAGGAGGAAAAGGGAGGAGGAAGAGAGAGGAAGAGGAGAGAGAAGGAAGAGAGAGGCGGAAGAGAGGAAAATGAGAGAGGAGGAAGAGAGAGGAAAAGGACAGAGCAGGAAGTGGTGGAGGAAACGAGAGGAGGAAGAGAGAGGAGGAAGAGAGAGGAGGAAGAGAGAGGAGGAAGAGAGCGGAAGAGGAGGGAGGACGAGGAGGGAGGAGGAAGAGAGAGGAGGAAGAGAGAGGAGGAAGAGAGAGAAGGAAGAGAGAGGAAGAGGAGAGACAAGGAAGAGAGAGGAGGAAAAGGGAGGAGGAACAGAGAGGAAGAGGAGGGAGGAGGAAGAGAGAGGAGGAAGAGAGAGGAGGAAGAGAGAGGAAAAGGAGAGAGGAGGAGGAGAGAGGAGGAAGAGACTGGAGGAAGAGAGAGGAGGAAGAGAGAGGAGGAAGAGAGAGGAAGAGGAGAGAGGAGGAAGAGAGAGGAAGAAGAGTGAGGAAGAGGAGAAAGGAGGAGGAGAGAGGAGGAAGAGAGAGGAAGAGGAGAAAGGAGGAAGAAAGAAGAAAGAAGAGAGGAGGAGAGAGAGGAGGAGAGAGGATTGGGAGAGAGTAGGAAAAGAGACGAGGAAGAGAGAGGAGGAAGAGAGAGGCGGAAGAGAGAGGAAGAGGAGATTGGAGGAAGAGAGAGGAGGAAGAGAGAGGAGTAAGAGAGAGGAAAAATAGGAGTAAAAAGAGAGGAGGAAGAGAGAGGAGGAAGAGAGAGGAGGAAGAGAGAGGAAGAGGACAGTGGTGGAAGAGAGAGGAGGAAGAGAGAGGAGGAAGAGAGAGGAAAAATAGGAGGAAAAGAGAGGAGGAAGAGAGAGGAGTAAGAGAGAGGAAAAATAGGAGGAAAAGAGAGGAGGAAAGAGAGAGGAGGAAGAGAGAGGAGGAACAGAGAGGAAGAGGAGAGTGGAGGAAGAGAGAGGAGGAAGAAAGAGGAGAAGAGAGAGGAAAAACAGGAGGAAGAGAGAGGAGGAAGAGAGAGGAAGAGGAGAGAGGAGGAAGAGAGAGAAAAAGGAGAGAGAAGGAATACAGAGGAGAAAGAGCGAGGAGGAATAGAGAGAAGGAGGAGAGAGGAGGAAAAGAGAGGAGGAAGAGAAAGGAGGAAGAGAGAGGAGGAAAAGAGAGGAGGAAGAGTGAAGAAGAGGAGAGAGGAGGAAGAGAGAGGAGGAAGAGAGAGGAGGAAGAGTGAGGAAGAGGAGAAAGGAGGAAGAGAGGGGAAAAGGAGAGAGGAGGAATACAGAGCAGAAAGAGAGAGGAGGAAGAGAGAGAAGGAGGAGAGAGGAGGAAAAGCGAGGAGGAAGAGAAAGGAGGAAGAGAGAGGAGGAAGAGAGAGAAAGAGGAGAGAGGAGGAAGAGAAAGGAGGAAGAAAGCGGAAAAGAAGAGAGGAGGAGGAGAGAGGAGGAGGAGAGAGGATTGGGAGAGAGTAGGCAAAGAGAGGAGGAAGAGAGAGGAGGTAGAGAGAGGAAGAGGACAGAGGAGGCAGAGAGATGAGGAAAAGAGAGGAGGAAGAGAGAGAAGAAAGAGAGAGGACGAGGAGAGAGGAGGAAGAGAGAGGAGGAATAGAGAGGAAGAGGAGAGAGTAGGAAGAGAGATGAGGAAAAGTGAGGAGGAAGAGAGAGGAGGAAGAGAGAGGAGGAAAGAAGAGGAGGAAGAGAGAGGAAAAATACAGAGGAGGAAAGAGAGGAGGAAGAGAGAGGAGGTACAGAGAGGAGAAGAGAGAGGAGGAAGAGAGGAAAATGAGAGAGGAGGAAGAGAGAGGAAAAGGAGAGAGGAGGAAGTGGTTGAGGAAAGAGTGGAGGAAGAGGGGTGGAAGAGAGGAGGAAGAGAGAGGAGGAAGACAGAGGCGGAAGAGAGAGGAAGAGGAGAGTGGAGGAAGAGAGAGGAGGAAGAGAGAGGAGTAAGAGAGAGGAAAATAGAAAAAGAAGAGGAGGAATAGAGAGGAGGAAGAGAGAGGAGAAGAGAGAGGAAAATAGTAGGAAAGGAGAGGAAGAGAGAGGAGGAAGAGAGAGGAGGAAGAGAGAGGAGAAGAGAGAGAAGGAAGAGAGAGGAGGAAGAGAGAGGAAAAGGAGAGAGGAGGAGGAGAGAGGAGTAAGGGAGGGGAAGATTAGAGAGGAGGAAGAGAGAGGAAAAGGAGAATGGAGGAAGAGAGAGGAGGAAGAGAGAGGAGGAAGAGAGAGGAGGACGAGAGAGGAGGAAGAGAGAGGAAAAATAGGAGGAAAAGAGAGGAGGAAGAGAGAGGAGAAGAGAGAGAGGGAAAAATAGAAGAAAAGAGAGGAGAAGAGAGAGGAGGAAGAGAGAGGAGGAACAGAGAGGAAGAGGAGAGTGGAGGAAGAGAGAGGAGGAAGAGAGAGGAGGAAGAGAGAGGAAAAACAGGAGGAAGAGAGAGGAGGAAGAGAGAGGAAGAGGAGAGAGGAGAAGAGAGAGGAGGAAGAGTGAGGAAGAGGAGAAAGGAGGAAGAGAGAGGAAAAGGAGAGAGAAGGAATACAGAGGAGAAAGAGCGAGGATGAATAGAGAGAAGGAGGAGAGAGGAGGAAAAGAGAGGAGGAAGAGAAAGGAGGAAGAGAGAGGAGGAAGAGAGAGGAGGAAGAGTGAAGAAGAGGAGAGAGGAGGAAAGAGAGATAAGGAAGAGACAGGAGGAAGAGTGAGGAAGAGGAGAATGGAGGAAGAGAGAGGAAAAGGAGAGAGGAGGAATACAGAGCAGAAAGAGAGAGGAGGAAGAGAGAGAAGGAGGAGAGAGGAGAAAAAGTGAGGAGGAAGAGAAAGGAGAAGAGAGAGGAGAAGAGTGAAGAAGAGGAGAGAGTAGGAGGAGAGAGGAGGAGGAGAGAGGATTGGGAGAGAGTAGGCAAAGAGAGGAGGAAGATAGAGGAGGAAGAGAGAGGACGAGGAGAGAGGAGGAAGAGAGAGGAGGAAGAGAGAGGAAGAGGAGAGAGTAGGAAGAGAGAGGAGGAAGAGAGATGAGGAAAAGTGAGGAGGAGGAGAGAGGAGGAAGAGAGAGGAGTAAGAGAGAGGAAAATTAGAAAAAGAGAGGAGGAATAGAGAGGAGGAAGAAGGAGAGGAGGAAGAGAGAGGAAAAATAGTAGGAAAGAGAGGAGGAAGAGAGAGGAGGAAGAGAGAGGAGGAAGAGAGAGAAGGAAGACAAGGAAGAGGAAAGAAGAGGAAGAGAGAGGAGGAAAAGGGAGGAGGAACAGAGAGGAAGAGGAGAGAGGAGGCAGAGAGGAGGAGAGAGAGGAAGAGGAGAGAGGAGGAGGAGAGATGAGAAGAAACAGGAGGAAGAGAGAGGAGGGAGAGAGAGAAGGAAGAGAGAGGAGCAAGAGAGAGGAGGAAAAGAGAGGAGGACAGAGAGGAAGAGGAGAGAGCGGAAGAGAGAGAGGAAGAGAGAGGAAGATGAGAGAGGAGGTGAGAGAGGAGGAAGAGAGAGGAGGAAGAGAGAGGAGGAAGAGAGAGGAAGGAGAGAGAGGATAATAGGAGGATAAGAGAGGAGGAAGAGAGAGAAGGAAGAGAGAGGAGGAAGAGAGTAGGAAGAGGAGTGTGGAGGAAGAGAGAGGAGGAAGAGAGAGGGGAGGAGAGAGGATGAAGAGAGAGGTGGAAAAGGGAGGAGGAACAGAGAGGAAGAGGAGAGAGGAGGAAGAGAGAGGAGGAAGAGAGAGGAATGAGGAGAGAGGAGGAGGAGAGAGGAGGAAGAGAGAGGAGGAAAGTGAGGAGGAAGAGAGAGGAGGAAGAGAGAGGAGGAAGAGAGAGGAGGAAGTGAGAGGAAAAATACAGAGGAGGAAAAGAGAGGAGGAAGAGAGAGGAGGTACAGAGAGGAGGAAGAGAGAAGAGGAAGAGAGGAAAATGAGGAGGAGGAAGAGAGAGGAAAGGAGAGAGGAGGAAGTGGTTGAGGAAAAGAGTGGAGGAAGGGAAAAGAGTGGAGGAAGAGAGGAGGAAGAGAGGAGGAAGAGAGAGGAGGAAGAGAGAGGAGGAAGAGAGAGAAAAATACAGAGGAGGAAAAGTGAGGAGGAAGAGAAAGGAGGAAGAGAGAGAAAGAGGAGAGAGGAGGAAGAGAAAGGAGGAAGAAAGAGGAAAAGAAGAGAGGAGGAGGAGAGAGGAGGAGGAGAGAACATTGGGAGAGAGTAGGCAAAGAGAGGAGGAAGAGAGAGGAGGAAGAGAGAGGACGAGGAGAGAGGAGGAAGAGAGAGGAGGAAGAGAGAGGAGGAAAAGTGAGGAGGAAGAGAGAGGAGGAAGAGAGAGGAGGAAGAGAGAGGAAAAATACAGAGGAGGAAAAGAGAGGAGGAAGAGAGAGGAGGAACAGAGAGGAGGAAGAGAGAGGAGGAAGAGAGAGGAAAATGAGAGAGGAGGAAGAGAGAGGAAAAGGAGAGAGGAGTAAGTGGTTGAGGAAAAGAGTGGAGGAAGAGAGCAGGAAGAGAGAGGAGGAAGAGAGAGGAGGAAGAGAGAGGAAGAGGAGAGTGGAGGAAGACAGAGGAGGTAGAGAGAGGAGTTAGAGAGAGGAAAAATAGGAGGAAAAGAGAGGAGTAAGAGAGAGGAAAAATAGGAGGAAAAGACAGGAGGAAGAGAGAGGAGGAAGAGAGAGGAGGAAGTGGTTGAGAAAAGAGTGGAGGAAGAGAGGAGGAAGAGAGAGGAGGAAGAGAGAGGAGGAAGAGAGAGGAAGAGGGGAGTGGAGGAAGAGAGAGGAGGAAGAGAGAGGAGTAAGAGTGAGGGAAAAATAGAAAAAGATAGGAGGAATAGAGAGGAGGAACAGAGAGGAGGAAGAGAGAGGAAAATAGTAGGAAAAGAGAGGATGAAGAGAGAGGAGGAAGAGAGAGGAGGAAGAGAGAGGAGGAAGAGAGAGAAGGAAGACAAGGAAGAGGACAGAAGAGGAAGAGAGAGGAGGAAAAGTGAGGAGGAACAGAGAGGAAGAGGAGAGAGGAGGAAGAGAGAGGAGGAAGAGAGAGGAAGAGGAGAGAGGAGGAGGAGAGATGAGGAAGAGACAGGAGGAAGAGAGAGGAGGAAGAGAGAAGGAAGAGAGAGGAAGAGGAGAGAGGAGGAAGAGAGAGGAGAAAAAGAGAGGAGGAACAGAGAGGAAGAGGAGAGAGGAGGAAGAGAGAGGAGAAGAGAGAGGAAGCTGAGAGAGGAGGAGGAGAGAGGCGGAAGAGAGAGGAAGAAGAGAGTGGAGGAAGAGAGAGGAGGAAGAGAGAGGAGTAAGAGACAGGAGAAATAGGAGGAAAAGAGAGGAGGAAGAGAGAGGAGGAAAAGAGAGGAGGAAGAGAGAGGAGGCACAGAGAGGAAAAATAGGAGGAAAAGAGAGGAGGAAGAGAGAGGAGTAAGAGAGAGGAAAAATAGGAGGAAAAGAGAGGAGGAAGAGAGAGGAGGAACAGAGAGGAAGAGGAGAGTGGAGGAAGAGAGAGGAGGAAGACAGAGGAGGAAGAGAGAGGAAAAACAGGAGGAAGAGAGAGGAGGAAGAGAGAGGAAGAGGAGAAAGGAGGAAGAGAGAGGAAAAGGAGAGAGAAGGAATACAGAGGAGAAAGAGCGAGGAGGAATAGAGAGAAGGAAGAGAGAAGAGGAAAAGAGAGGAGGAAGAGAAAGGAGGAAGAGAGAGGAGGAAGAGAGAGGAGGAAGAGAGAAGAAGAGGACAGAGGAGGAAGAGAGAGGAGGAAGAGAGAGGAGGAAGAGTGAGGAAGAGGAGAAAGGAGGAAGAGAGAGGAAAAGGAGAGAGGAGGAATACAGAGCAGAAAGAGAGAGGAGGAAGAGAGAGAAGGAGGAGAGAGGAGGAAAAGTGAGGAGGAAGAGAAAGGAGGAAGAGAGAGGAGGAAGAGAGAGAAAGAGGAGAGAGGAGGAAGAGAAAGGAGGAAGAAAGAGGAAAAGAAGCGAGAAGGAGAGAGGAGGAGGAGAGAGGATTGGGAGAAAGTAGGCAAAGAGAGGAGGAAGCGAGAGGAGGAAGAGAAAGGAAGAGAACAGAGGAGGCAGAGAGATGAGGAAAAGAGAGGAGGAAGAGAGAGGAGAAAGAGAGACGATGAGGAGAGAGGACGAAGAGAGAGGAGGAAGAGAGAGGAAGAGGAGAGAGTAGGAAGAGAGAGGAGGAAGAGAGATGAGGAAAAGTGAGGAGGAAGAGAGAGGAGGAGAGAGAGGAGGAAGAGAGAGGAGGAAGAGAGAGGAAGAGGAGAGAGGAGGAAGAGAGAGGAGAAAAAGAGAGGAGGAAGAGTGAGGAAGAGGAGAAAGAGGAAGGAGAGGAAAAGGAGAGAGGAGGAATACAGAGGAGAAAGAGAGTGGAGGAAGAGAGAGAAGGAGGAGAGAGGAGGAAAACTGAGGAGGAAGAGAAAGGAGGAAGAGAGAGGAGGAAGAGAAAGGAGGAAGAAAGAGGAAAAGAGGAGAGGAGGAGTAGAGAGGAGGAGGAGAGAGGATTGGGAGAGAGTAGGCAAAGAGAGGAGGAAGAGAGAGGAGGAAGAGAGAGGAAGAGGAGAGAGAAGGAGGAGAGAGGTGGAAGAGAGAGGAGGAAGAGAGATGAGGAAGAGAGAGAAGGAAGAGAGAGGAAGAGGAGAGAGGAGGAAGAGAGAGGAGGAAGAGTGAGGAGGCAGAGAGAGGAAAAGGAGAGAGGAGGAGGAGAGAGGAAGAGGAGAGAGGAGGAACAGAGAGGAGGAAAAGGGAGGAGGAACAGAGAGGATGAGGAAAGAGGAGGAAGAGATAGGAGGAAGAGAGAGGTAAAGGAGAGTGGAGGAGGAGAGAGGAGGAACAGAGAGGAGGAAGAGAGGAGAAAGAGAGGAGGAAGAGAGAGGAGGAAGAGAGTGGAGTAAAGAGAGGAAAAATAGGAGGAAAAGAGAGGAGGAAGAGAGAGGACGAAAAGGGAGGAGAAACAGAGAGGATGAGGAGAGTGGAGGAAGAGAGTGGAGAAAGAGAGAGGAGGAAGAGAGGAAAATTACAGAGGAGGAAAAGAGAGGAGTAAGAGAGAGGAGGAAGAGAGAGGACGAAGAGAGAGAAGGAAGAGAGAGGAAGAGGAGAGAGGAGGAACAGAGAGGAGGAAAACGGAGGAGGAACAGAGAGGACGAGGACAGAGGAGGAAGAGAGAGGAGGAAGAGAGAGGAGGAAGAGAGAGGTAAATGAGAGAGGAGGAGGAAGAGAGAGTAGGAAGAGAGAGGAGGAAGATAGAGGAAGAGGAGTGTGCAGGAAGAGAGTAGGAAGAGAGAGGGAGAGGAGAGAGTAGAAAGAGAGAGGAGGAAAAGGGAGGAGGAACAGAGAGGAAGAGGAGAGAGGAGGAAGAGAGAGAGGAGAAGAGAGAGGAAGAGGAGAGAGAAGGAGGAGAGAGGAGGAAGAGAGAGGAGGAAGAGAGTGGAGGAAGAGAGAGAAGGAGAGAGAGGAAGAGGAGAGAGGAGGAAGACAGAGGAGGAAAAGGGAGGAGGAACAGAGAGGAAGAGGAGAGAGGAGGAAGAGAGAGGAAAATGAGAGAGGAGGAAGAGAGAGGAAGAGGAGAGTGGAGGAAGAGAGAGGAGGAAGAGAGAGGAAGAGGAGAGAGAAGGAGGAGAGAGGTGGAGGAGAGAGGAGGAAGAGAGAGGAAGATGAGAGAGGAGGAAGAGAGAGGAGGAAGAGAGCGGAAGAGGAGGGACGACGAGGAGAGAGGAGGAAGAGAGAGGACGAAGAGAGAGGAGGAAGAGAGAGAAGGAAGAGAGAGGAAGAGGAGAGATAAGAAAGAGAGAGGAGGAAAAGGGAGGAGGAAGAGAGAGGAAGAGGAGAGAGTAGGAAGAGAGAGGAGGAAGAGAGGAAAATGAGAGAGGAGGAAGAGAGAGGAAAAGGAGACAGGAGGAAGTGGTGGAGGAAAAGAGAGGAGGAAGAGAGAGGAGGAAGAGAGAGGAGGAAGAAAGAGGAAAATTACAGAGGAGGAAAAGAGAGGAGGAAGAGAGAGGAGGAAGAGAGAGGAGGAAGAGAGAGAAGGAAGAGAGAGGAAGAGGAGAGAGGAGGAAGAGAGAGGAGGAAAAGGGAGGAGGAACAGAGAGGACGATGACAGAGGAGGAAGACAGAGGAGGAAGAGAGAGGAGGAAGAGAGAGGTAAAGGAGAGAGGAGGAGGAGAGAGGAGGAAGAGAGAGGAGGAAGAGAGAGGAGGATGATAGAGGAAGAGGAGAGTGGAGGAAGAGAGAGGAGGAAGAGAGAGGGAGAGGAGAGAGGAGAAAGAGAGAGGAGGAGAAGGGAGGAGGAACAGAGAGGAAGAGGAGAGAGGAGGAAAAGAGAGGAGGAAGAGAGAGGAAGAGGAGAGAGAATGAGGAGAGAGGAGGAAGAGAGAGGAGGAAGAGAGAGGAGGAAGAGAGAGAAGGAAGAGAGAGGAAGAGGAGAGAGGAGGAAAACAGAGGAGGAAGAGAGAGGAAGAGGAGAGAGAAGGAGGAGAGAGGTGGAAGAGAGAGGAGGAAGAGAGAGGAGGAAGAGAGAGAAGGAAGAGAGAGGAAGAGAAGAGAGAAGGAAGAGAGAGGAGGAAAAGGGAGGAGGAACAGAGAGGAGGAGGAGAGAGGAGGAAGAGAGAGGAGGAAGAGAGAGGAGGCAGAGAGAGGAAAAGGAGAGAGGAGGAGGAGAGAGGAGGAAGAGAGAGTAGGAAGAGAGAGGAGGAAGAGAGAGGAGGAAGAGAGAGGAAAAGGAGAGAGGACGAAGAGGTGGAGGAAGAGAGAGGAGGAAGAGAGAGGAGGAAGAGAGAGGAAAATTGCAGAGGAGGAAAAGAGAGGAGTAAGAGAGAGGAGGAAGAGAGAGGAGGAAGAGAGAGAAGGAAGAGAGAGGAAGAGGAGAGAGGAGGAAGAGAGAGGAGGAAAAGGGAGGAGGAACAGAGAGGACGAGGACAGAGGAGGAAGAGAGAGGAGGAAGAGAGAGGAGGAAGAGAAAGGTAAAGGAGAGAGGAGGAGGAAAGAGGAGGAAGAGAGAAGAGGAAGAGAGAGGAGGAAGAGAGAGGAAGAGGAGAGTGGAGGAAGAGAGGAGGAAGAGAGAGGGAGAGGAGAGAGGAGAAAGAGAGAGGAGGAAAAGGGAGGAGGAACAGAGAGGAAGAGGAGAGAGGAGGAAGAGAGAGGAGGAAGAGAGAGGAAGAGGAGAGAGGAGGAAGAGAGAGGAGGAAGAGAGCGGAAGAGGAGGGAGGACGAGGAGAGAGGAGGAAGAGAGAGGAGGAAGAGAGAGGAGGAAGAGAGTGAGGAAGAGAGAGGAAGAGGAGAGAGAAGGAAGAGAGAGGAGGAAAAGGGAGGAGGAAGAGAGAGGAAGAGGAGAGAGTAGGAAGAGAGAGGAGGAGAGAGGAAAATGAGAGAGGAGGAAGAGAGAGGAAAAGGAGAGAGGAGGAAGTGGTGGAGGGAAAAGAGAGGAGGAAGAGAGAGGAGGAAGAGAGAGGAGGAAGAGAGAGGAGGAAGAGACCGGAAGAGGAGGGAGGACGAGGAGAGAGGAGAAGAGAGAGGAGGAAGAGAGAGGAGGAAGAGAGAGAGAAGGAAGAGAGAGGAAGAGGAGAGACAAGGAAGAGAGAGGAGGAAAAGGGAGGAGGAACAGAGAGGAAGAGGAGAGAGGAGGAAGAGAGAGGAGGAAGAGAGAGGAGGAAGAGAGAGGAAAAGGAGAGAGGAGGAGGAGAGAGGAGGAAGAGAGTGGAGGAAGAGGAGAAAGGAGGAGGAGAGAGGAGGAAGAGAGAGGAAGAGGAGAAAGGAGGAAGAAATAAGAAAGGAAGAGAGGAGGAGGAGAGAGGAGGAGGAGAGAGGATTGGGAGAGAGTAGGAAAAGAGAGGAGGAAGAGAGAGGAGGAAGAGAGAGGAAGAGGACAGAGGAGGCAGAGAGATGAGGAAAAGACAGGAGGAAGAGAGAGGAGAAAGAGAGAGGACGAGGAGAGAGTAGGAAAAGGTGGAGGAAAAGAGAGGAGGAAGAGAGAGAAGGAAGAGAGAGGAAGAGGAGAGAGGAGGAAGAGAGAGGAGTAAAAAGAAGGAGGAACAGAGAGGTCGAGGACAGAGGAGGAAGAGAGAGGAGGAAGACAGAGGAGGAAGAGAGAGGTAAAGGAGAGGAGGAGGAGGAGAGGAGGAAGAGAGAAGAGGAAGAGAGAGGAGGAAGAGAGAGGAAGAGGAGAGTGGAGGAAGAGAGGAGGAAGAGAGAGGGAGAGGAGAGAGGAGAAAGAGAGAGGAGGAAAAGGGAGGAGGAACAGAGAGGAAGAGGAGAGAGGAGGAAGAGAGAGGAGGAAGAGAGAGGAAGAGGAGAGAGGAGGAAGAGAGAGGAGGAAGAGAGCGGAAGAGGAGGGAGGACGAGGAGAGAGGAGGAAGAGAGAGGAGGAAGAGAGAGGAGGAAGAGAGAGAGGAAGAGAGAGGAAGAGGAGAGAGAAGGAAGAGAGAGGAGGAAAGGGGAGGAGGAAGAGAGAGGAAGAGGAGAGAGTAGGAAGAGAGAGGAGGAAGAGAGGAAAATGAGAGAGGAGGAAGAGAGAGGAAAAGGAGAGAGGAGGAAGTGGTGTAGTAAAAGAGAGGAGGAAGAGAGGAGGAAGAGATGAGGAAGAGGAGAGTGGAGGAAGAGAGAGGAGTTACAGAGAGTAAAAATAGGAGGAAAAAAGAGGAGGAAGAGAGAGGAGGAAGAGAGAGGAAGAGGAGAGTGGAGGAAGAGAGAGGAGTTAGAGAGAGGAAAAATAGGAGGAAAAGAGAGTTGGAAGAGAGAGGAGGAAGAGAGAGGAGGAAGAGAGAGGAAAAATAGGAGGAAAAAAGAGGAGGAAGAAAGAGGAGGAAGAGAGAGAAGGAAGAGAGAGGAGGAAGAGAGAGAACGGAAGAGATAGGAAGAGGAGACAGGAGGAAGAGAGAGGAGGAAAAGGGAGGAGGAACAAAGAGGAAGAGGAGAGAGGAGGAGGAGAGAGGAGGAAGAGAGAAGTGGAAGAGAGAGGAAAAATAGGAGGATAAGAGAGGAGGAAGAGATAGGAAGAGGAGTGTGGAGGGAGAGAGAGGAGGAAGAGAGAGGGAGAGGAGAGAGGATGAAGAGAGAGGTGGAAAAGGGAGGAGGAACAGAGAGGAAGAGGAGAGAGGAGGAAGAGAAAGGAGGAAGAGAAAGGAAGAGGAGAGAGGAGGAGGAGAAAGGAGGAAGAGAGTGGAGGAAGAGAGAGGGAGAGGAGAGAGGAGAAAGAGAGAAGAGGAAAAGGGAGGAGGAACAGAGAGGAAGAGGAGAGAGGAGGAAGAGAGAGGAGGAAGAGAGAGGAGAGAGGAGGAACAGAGAGGAGGAGAAGGGAGGAGGAACAGAGAGGAAGAGGAGAGAGGAGGAAGAGAGAGGAGGAAGAGAGCGGAAGAGGAGGGAGGAGGAGGAGAGAGGAGGAAGAGAGAGGAGTAAGAAAGAGAAGGAAGAGAGAGGAAGAGGAGAGAGAAGGAAGAGAGAGGAGGAAAAGGGAGGAGGAACAGAGAGGAAGAGGAGAGAGGAGGAAGAGAGAGGAGGAAGAGAGAGGCGGAAGAGAGAGGAAAAGGAGAGAGGGAGGAGGAGAGGAGAGGAGGAAGAGAGAGGAGGAAGAGAGAGGAGGAAGAGAGAGGAAGAGGAGAGAGGAGGAAGAGAGAGGAAAATGAGAGAGGAGGAGGAGAGAGGAGGAAGAGAGAGGAGGAAGAGAGAGGAGGAAGAGAGAGGACGAGGAGAGAGGAGGAAGAGAGAGGAGGAAGAGAGAGGAGGAAAAGTGAGGAGGAAGAGAGAGGAGGAAGAGAGAGGAGGAAGAGAGAGGAAAAATACAGAGGAGGAAAAGAGAGGAGGAAGAGAGAGGAGGAACAGAGAGGAGGAAGAGAGAGGAGGAAGAGAGAGGAAAATGAGAGAGGAGGAAGAGAGAGGAAAAGGAGAGAGGAGTAAGTGGTTGAGGAAAAGAGTGGAGGAAGAGAGCAGGAAGAGAGAGGAGGGAAGAGAGAGGAGGAAGAGAGAGGAAGAGGAGAGTGGAGGAAGACAGAGGAGGTAGAGAGAGGAGTTAGAGAGAGGAAAAATAGGAGGAAAAGAGAGGAGTAAGAGAGAGGAAAAATAGGAGGAAAAGACAGGAGGAAGAGAGAGGAGGAAGAGAGAGGAGGAAGTGGTTGAGAAAAGAGTGGAGGAAGAGAGGAGGAAGAGAGAGGAGGAAGAGAGAGGAGGAAGAGAGAGGAAGAGGGGAGTGGAGGAAGAGAGAGGAGGAAGAGAGAGGAGTAAGAGTGAGGAAAAATAGAAAAAGATAGGAGGAATAGAGAGGAGGAACAGAGAGGAGGAAGAGAGAGGAAAATAGTAGGAAAAGAGAGGATGAAGAGAGAGGAGGAAGAGAGAGGAGGAAGAGAGAGGAGGAAGAGAGAGAAGGAAGACAAGGAAGAGGACAGAAGAGGAAGAGAGAGGAGGAAAAGTGAGGAGGAACAGAGAGGAAGAGGAGAGAGGAGGAAGAGAGAGGAGGAAGAGAGAGGAAGAGGAGAGAGGAGGAGGAGAGATGAGGAAGAGACAGGAGGAAGAGAGAGGAGGAAGAGAGAGAAGGAAGAGAGAGGAAGAGGAGAGAGGAGGAAGAGAGAGGAGAAAAAGAGAGGAGGAACAGAGAGGAAGAGGAGAGAGGAGGAAGAGAGAGGAGGAAGAGAGAGGAAGCTGAGAGAGGAGGAGGAGAGAGGCGGAAGAGAGAGGAAGAAGAGAGTGGAGGAAGAGAGAGGAGGAAGAGAGAGGAGTAAGAGACAGGAGAAATAGGAGGAAAAAGAGAGGAGGAAGAGAGAGGAGGAAAAGAGAGGAGGAAGAGAGAGGAGGCACAGAGAGGAAAAATAGGAGGAAAAGAGAGGAGGAAGAGAGAGGAGTAAGAGAGAGGAAAAATAGGAGGAAAAGAGAGGAGGAAGAGAGAGGAGGAACAGAGAGGAAGAGGAGAGTGGAGGAAGAGAGAGGAGGAAGACAGAGGAGGAAGAGAGAGGAAAAACAGGAGGAAGAGAGAGGAGGAAGAGAGAGGAAGAGGAGAAAGGAGGAAGAGAGAGGAAAAGGAGAGAGAAGGAATACAGAGGAGAAAGAGCGAGGAGGAATAGAGAGAAGGAAGAGAGAAGAGGAAAAGAGAGGAGGAAGAGAAAGGAGGAAGAGAGAGGAGGAAGAGAGAGGAGGAAGAGAGAAGAAGAGGGACAGAGGAGGAAGAGAGAGGAGGAAGAGAGAGGAGGAAGAGTGAGGAAGAGGAGAAAGGAGGAAGAGAGAGGAAAAGGAGAGAGGAGGAATACAGAGCAGAAAGAGAGAGGAGGAAGAGAGAGAAGGAGGAGAGAGGAGGAAAAGTGAGGAGGAAGAGAAAGGAGGAAGAGAGAGGAGGAAGAGAGAGAAAGAGGAGAGAGGAGGAAGAGAAAGGAGGAAGAAAGAGGAAAAGAAGCGAGAAGGAGAGAGGAGGAGGAGAGAGGATTGGGAGAAAGTAGGCAAAGAGAGGAGGAAGCGAGAGGAGGAAGAGAAAGGAAGAGAACAGAGGAGGCAGAGAGATGAGGAAAAGAGAGGAGGAAGAGAGAGGAGAAAGAGAGACGATGAGGAGAGAGGACGAAGAGAGAGGAGGAAGAGAGAGGAAGAGGAGAGAGTAGGAAGAGAGAGGAGGAAGAGAGATGAGGAAAAGTGAGGAGGAAGAGAGAGGAGGAAGAGAGAGGAGGAAGAGAGAGGAGGAAGAGAGAGGAAGAGGAGAGAGGAGGAGAGAGAGGAGAAAAAGAGAGGAGGAAGAGTGAGGAAGAGGAGAAAGAGGAAGGAGAGGAAAAGGAGAGAGGAGGAATACAGAGGAGAAAGAGAGTGGAGGAAGAGAGAGAAGGAGGAGAGAGGAGGAAAACTGAGGAGGAAGAGAAAGGAGGAAGAGAGAGGAGGAAGAGAAAGGAGAAGAAAGAGGAAAAGAGGAGAGGAGGAGTAGAGAGGAGGAGGAGAGAGGATTGGGAGAGAGTAGGCAAAGAGAGGAGGAAGAGAGAGGAGGAAGAGAGAGGAAGAGGAGAGAGAAGGAGGAGAGAGGTGGAAGAGAGAGGAGGAAGAGAGATGAGGAAGAGAGAGAAGGAAGAGAGAGGAAGAGGAGAGAGGAGGAAGAGAGAGGAGGAAGAGTGAGGAGGCAGAGAGAGGAAAAGGAGAGAGGAGGAGGAGAGAGGAAGAGGAGAGAGGAGGAACAGAGAGGAGGAAAAGGGAGGAGGAACAGAGAGGATGAGGAAAGAGGAGGAAGAGATAGGAGGAAGAGAGAGTAAAGGAGAGTGGAGGAGGAGAGAGGAGGAACAGAGAGGAGGAAGAGAGGAGAAAGAGAGGAGGAAGAGAGAGGAGGAAGAGAGTGGAGTAAAAGAGAGGAAAAATAGGAGGAAAAGAGAGGAGGAAGAGAGAGGACGAAAAGGGAGGAGAAACAGAGAGGATGAGGAGAGTGGAGGAAGAGAGTGGAGAAAGAGAGAGGGAGGAAGAGAGGAAAATTACAGAGGAGGAAAGAGAGGAGTAAGAGAGAGGAGGAAGAGAGAGGACGAAGAGAGAGAAGGAAGAGAGAGGAAGAGGAGAGAGGAGGAACAGAGAGGAGGAAAACGGAGGAGGAACAGAGAGGACGAGGACAGAGGAGGAAGAGAGAGGAGGAAGAGAGAGGAGGAAGAGAGAGGTAAATGAGAGAGGAGGAGGAAGAGAGAGTAGGAAGAGAGAGGAGGAAGATAGAGGAAGAGGAGTGTGCAGGAAGAGAGTAGGAAGAGAGAGGGAGAGGAGAGAGTAGAAAGAGAGAGGAGGAAAAGGGAGGAGGAACAGAGAGGAAGAGGAGAGAGGAGGAAGAGAGAGGAGGAAGAGAGAGGAAGAGGAGAGAGAAGGAGGAGAGAGGAGAAGAGAGAGGAGGAAGAGAGTGGAGGAAGAGAGAGAAGGAAGAGAGAGGAAGAGGAGAGAGGAGGAAGACAGAGGAGGAAAAGGGAGGAGGAACAGAGAGGAAGAGGAGAGAGGAGGAAGAGAGAGGAAAATGAGAGAGGAGGAAGAGAGAGGAAGAGGAGAGTGGAGGAAGAGAGAGGAGGAAGAGAGAGGAAGAGGAGAGAGAAGGAGGAGAGAGGTGGAGGAGAGAGGAGGAAGAGAGAGGAAGATGAGAGAGGAGGAAGAGAGAGGAGGAAGAGAGCGGAAGAGGAGGGACGACGAGGAGAGAGGAGGAAGAGAGAGGACGAAGAGAGAGGAGGAAGAGAGAGAAGGAAGAGAGAGGAAGAGGAGAGATAAGAAAGAAGAGAGAGAAAAGGGAGGAGGAAGAGAGAGGAAGAGGAGAGAGTAGGAAGAGAGAGGAGGAAGAGAGGAAAATGAGAGAGGAGGAAGAGAGAGGAAAAGGAGACAGGAGGAAGTGGTGGAGGAAAAGAGAGGAGGAAGAGAGAGGAGGAAGAGAGAGGAGGAAGAAAGAGGAAAATTACAGAGGAGGAAAAGAGAGGAGGAAGAGAGAGGAGGAAGAGAGAGGAGGAAGAGAGAGAAGGAAGAGAGAGGAAGAGGGAGAGAGGAGGAAGAGAGAGGAGGAAAAGGGAGGAGGAACAGAGAGGACGATGACAGAGGAGGAAGACAGAGGAGGAAGAGAGAGGAGGAAGAGAGAGGTAAAGGAGAGAGGAGGAGGAGAGAGGAGGAAGAGAGAGGAGGAAGAGAGAGGAGGATGATAGAGGAAGAGGAGAGTGGAGGAAGAGAGAGGAGGAAGAGAGAGGGAGAGGAGAGAGGAGAAGAGAGAGGAGGAGAAGGGAGGGAGGAACAGAGAGGAAGAGGAGAGAGGAGGAAAAGAGAGGAGGAAGAGAGAGGAAGAGGAGAGAGAATGAGGAGAGAGGAGGAAGAGAGAGGAGGAAGAGAGAGGAGGAAGAGAGAGAAGGAGAGAGAGGAAGAGGAGAGAGGAGGAAAACAGAGGAGGAAGAGAGAGGAAGAGGAGAGAGAAGGAGGAGAGAGGTGGAAGAGAGAGGAGGAAGAGAGAGGAGGAAGAGAGAGAAGGAAGAGAGAGGAAGAGAAGAGAGAAGGAAGAGAGAGGAGAAAAGGGAGGAGGAACAGAGAGGAGGAGGAGAGAGGAGGAAGAGAGAGGAGGAAGAGAGAGGAGGCAGAGAGAGGAAAAG